>NC_143583.1:37824732-37996096 GCF_048544385.1 Mastigoproctus giganteus | reverse complement strand
TGGATTATTGTATAACTAGACATATGTAGGAAGGCAAAGGAGAGAAATTGGATTTATGTTATTAAGTTATTGTCTGACATATATGTATGATATATTTTGGAAGGGAAGGGTAAAAAAACACAGAGTAAGAGATAGCCTTCTAAATGTAGCTGGGACAAGCATTAGTCCAGAAATTTATATCAAATGTATGATTTATCCTAATTAGAGAAGTTTGTGATATTATAATCCCCCAGATAAAAAGGGGCACTAAATAAATCAGAAGAGCGAAATTCCTAAATCAGTTACAGGGTAAGAATTTGATTTAAAAAAGGATGTTAACTAAACCTCTTAAGTATTTATGGATCATGTGTAAGGAAGAAGAAACTATAGCAATTTTCTGTAATGATATTGATTGTGTTGTATAGAAGGGGATAACCTTGCTAGAGTAAACCAATGTACGTAATTGCATATATATAACTGATACTACATAGGAAAATTTGAATAATAATAGTATGTGCCTGAGAGATGATAATTTTCATGTTGTATATATAAGTGTAAATAAACTATGTTATGTTATATATTAATGTGTGTTGTTTGTCATTCTTGAACACTCAGCCTTTCCGAAAGGAATTATAAATAATCGAGAAGTTCCCTTGATTCTGGAATTCTCCTGTGAAGAAATGTCAGATGCGTAAGTGGGGGAAATAAGATAAAGTGGACAAACACATAAAAGGGAACAAAACAAAATAAGAATAAGAAAATAAGAATATTAAATGAATATTAAATAAAAGAATACCTTCATAAAGAAATCAAACCCCCCACAGTACCAACTGTGTGGTACTACACTTAAGGTGGTAGAAAATGAAAGACCTGGGAGTAATTGTGCAGTCAGATATGAAGTTTTCTGAGCAATGCAGACAGGCTGCCAGGGCAGGTCATGGGGTTTTGTCAATGATATATAGGAATTTTGCTAGCAGATTGTCCCTCTGTATAAGGCAATGGTCAGGCTTGAGTACAGGTCTGGAGGCCTCATTTTAGGAAGGATGTAGATTTACTTGAGCGTGTACAGAGAAGGGCAACAAGATTGGTGAGGGGAATGAAGGGATTCTCTTACCAAGAGAGGCTTAAGTTCTGCAAATTGCAGTGGTTGGAGACAAGGCACCTGCGCGGTGATCTGATTGAGGTGTATAAGGCCTTGAATGGGTTGAGCACGCTGAATTCTGATGGGATCCTTCCACTTGTTCAGATTACGAACCTAAGGGGGCATAAATTCAAATTAAGAAAGAACAGATGTAGAATAGATGTGCGGAAATTTGCCTTTAGCCAGAGGGTGGTTAATTGCTGGAACAAACTTCCATCTGTCGTTGTGGAAGTTGATAGGTTGAATAAATTTAAGGAGGAACTGGACAGGCATTTGGAGGGAATGGTGTGATTTTTTTTTTTTTTTTTGGCTGATGCTGCATAAGCTCATACACTTGCTTTCTTGCATCACATGCCACTACTACTACTACTACCCAGACACCTCTCCATTGATAGTTTGTCATGTTTTACTGAACCACCAGATGTCAGACATTTATAAATATTCCCATAAGCCTTCAAGGAGACAGTAATAAAATTCTGATGCAAAGTGCTGTGATTGACAGAGTTGTGACTTCCAGTGCAGAATAATAGGGTGCCACATAAGCAATTGGTCTGTATGTGACATTTCATTGGCACTGAAGATCCGTGGGTCAAGGATTAGTGATGTGATCTGCAAATGGAAGTAGACTGGTGCTGAAACCATCACAAAACAACTTGGAAAACTTCTGAAGCTGACAGAATGTAATAGGATACATGTGCAAAGATACACAAAATGCAGGCTGATCGCAGTACACACACAGGCCCTCAGCAAGACAACTGGGATACATGTTTGGCACCAGAAATAGTGTGCAAGATGCTTATGATATGGGTTACCATGGTTGTGCAGCTGTCCACAAACCACTAATCACAATGACTAATGCTAGACACCATCTAGCTTGGTGTAATGTCCAACATTCTTCGACCATAGACAACTGGAAAGCTGTGTTTTGCAGTGACAAGTCACAGTACATGGTCTACCAGATCAGATATTTGTGCCTAGATGTGAGCAGACGGCCAGAAAAAGCTACCTGCTAGACCGCATTATCCTGACAATGAAGCTTTGCAGAGGCAACATGGTTTGACCTAGGACATTGGTTGTTTCGGAAACCATGAATCACATGAATGTTGAGGTCTGTCTATTTAGAAATCTGGACAATGTGTTACTTACATTATAGCAGCATATTAAGGAAGGTCCACACTTATATCATCAAGACAACACTCCATGTCATACTGTTCATGCTGTGATGGACTGGTTTGAGGACATCAGCATCAAAACATTGGTCCATCCAGCCCAAAAGAGAAACTATGGAATGAACCAACAGTGGGACCAACTGATGATGTTACCAACAGCAAATGCAAAATGGGAAGCATTCAAAGAAGTTATCTTGGAAGCTACTAGGCTTTACATACCAACTAAGAAATATTGTTCAAGGTTTAGGCCTAAATGGATGTCAGATGAACGATGAGGCATATGGCAGAGAAGAAGCATGCATGGGATACATACAAATTAACACATGACACAGAAGCCTATGATAGATACAAGTTGATCTGTAACCAAGTTACAAAGGAGGTTAGGCAGGCGAAGGCAGATTACGAGAAATCTTTGGCAAGGGATGCAAAGAAAAACAGCAAAGAGTTCTTTACTTATGTAAACTCTAGAAGGAAGGGGATGAATCAGATTGGTCCACTTGATATCGATGGGTCAACTGTTGATGATCCTTCTCAGGTAGCTAACAAACTAAATGAATATTTTGCATCGACATTCACACACGAGGAGTTATTTAGCGAGGGGAAAGCCAGAGGTGTATTCAACTCTAGCAGTAAGCTAGAAAATCTTGTAATAACTGAGAGTAAAGTGGAGGAGAAATTGTTGAAGATAAACACAGGAAGGGCACCCGGGGTGGATGGGATCTGTCCAGTTGTATTGAGGGAGGCGGCAAAGGAGGTGGGCGGGCCCTTGGCCATGGTTGTGGGAGCTTCCTTGGACTCGGGGGAGGTACCCGCGGACTGGAGATGTGCAAGTGTCACCCCAGTTCGCAGAGGAGGATCAGGGGCTGACGCGGGTAGTTGTAGGCCTGTGGGTTTAGTTTCTGTTCAGGAGGATTGGTGGAGGCACTGGTTGGGGAGGCGCTGCGGGATCATTTGGACAGGACTTCAGCTATAGCTTGGACACAGCATGGTTTTGTTAAGGGGAGGTCTTGCCTGGCCAATTTGATTGGATGCTGTGATGCGGTCACAAGGAACTGGATGCAGGGAATAACTTTGATATTATATGCTTGGATCTTGGAGGGGCTTCTGGTGCTGTTGCACATGGAGGACTGCTGCACAAATTGCAGTGTGGCATTGGAGGCAAGTTGCTGCTGTGGATGGGGGGGGAGAGGACAGAGAGTGGTGATCAATGGACACTGCTCGTCGTGGACTAGTGTTGTTGGAGTCCCTCAGGGCTCAGTGTTGGGTCCATTATTGTTTTCTGTATTCATAAATGATGTTGATGAGGGTATATCAAGCTTAATGTCGAAGTTTGTAGACGATACAAAGGTAGGCAGGGTTGTCAAGGACACTACTGAGACTATGCTGCTGCAACAGGATCTGGAGGGGTTGAGCGGGTGGGCTGGGGGGTGGCAGGTGAGGTTTAACATTGACAAATGTAAAGTACTACACATGGAAACAGCAACCCCAGAGCAACGTATCAACTCTGTGGTAGTAACTGACAGTGGTGGAGAATGAAAGGGACCTGGGGGTGGTTGTGCGGGCAGATATGGGGTTCTCTGGGCGGTGCGGACGGGCTGCAAGAGTAGCTCGTGGTGTGTTGTCGGTGGTATATAGGAATATTTCAGGCAGGGATGGGGAGGTGATTGTTCCCTTGTATAGGGCAGTGGTCAGGCCGCACCTGGAGTGCTGTATGTGGGTCTGGAGGCCTCATTTCAAGAAGGATGTAGAGCTGCTGGAACAAGTGCAGAGAGGGGCAACAAGATTGGTGAATGGAACAGGGGGGTGTGCTCTTGCGGAGAGGGGCTTGAGTTTTGCAAATTGCGGTGTCTAGAGGCTGGGCGCCGGCAGGGTGATCTGATGGAGGTGTATGAGGCCTTGAGTGGTTTGAGCGTGCTCAGTGCTGATGGGGTTCTTCCTCTTGCTCAGAATAATCACCTGAGAGGGCATAAATTCAAATTGAGGAAAGACAGATGTAGGATAGACGTGCGGAAATTTGCCTTTAGCCAGAGGGTGGTTGGTTGGTGGAACAGACTTCCATCCCTTGTCGTGGAAGTTGATAGCCTAAATAAGTTTAAGGCTCAGCTGGACAGGTATTTTGAACAAACAGAGGGGTGAAGTGGAAGTGGTGTTGTTTTTTTTTTTGGCTGATGCTGCATAAGCTTGCTTTCTTGCATCAAATGCCTCTACTAATGCTAATGCTAACTGGATCGTTGGATGCATGTGAGGGAGAGACCAGCCAAAACAGAACTTGACTGGTCACCATTTTGAAGCCTGAAAATATCAGTGTACATTAAAAAAAAAAACAAAAAAAACACTAGTGGAAGAAGTGTTCAATGGAAACTAGAGGCTGTTGCAAACTAAAAGTTTCAGCACATGTAATTAGTTTTCTTGTAAATAAAGAAAATTTGTAGATATGCAGATGCCTGGACATTAATGGTAGGGCAGTGTATATTTTTAACCTGAAAGATAAATCCATTATTCTTTAAATATGTGTCATTTTAGTTCTTATTTACCTAGAGATAGAAGTTGCTATGAACAAAACACCAGCTATTGATTTATATTTTATATTTTTGGTAAATTTGTTATAGAGAAATAAAAGTAAAATATTACAGTAACCATAAGACAAATGTATTATAAACACTTTGGAACGAATCTTGGGAATAAAGACAAAAACATGGACTATACACAAAGTTTGCAGGTTTGTGTGGAAGAACTGATATAATGGACTAAAGTAAAAAAAAAAAAAAAAAAAATTACCTTTCAGAATTCTAATCTGGAATGAGCACAGAAACTAAAAACAGAGATGAACTGCTATTCTTGTTTGTGTCACGTGAATGACTATAACAAACTAAAAAAGAAAATTTCATATCCAGTCGTCCAGTCTACTATAAAGATCTGCAACCTCTGATTATAATGGGATATACATATTTCTACTCCAATAATGAATCCTTATTCAATTTAACCACATCTAGTGCGAGTTTGAGAATACATTGTTCAACTTGACACTAGATGTTCAAAAATATATATACTGTTCATTTGATGGGTGGGATTAATGAATCCCAATTTATGAACTCAATGCACATATACTGAATAGTGGGGAGAACAATTTAAGCTACTAGACAAGTAAAAGCTTCACATTAGCAGGTTTAAACAAATTTGATCCATAAACATATTGACTCGTGATGATCAAATCAGACTTGACTAAAACACTGACAGCATCCCTTTTAAAGTTCTAATGAAGGATACATCAGTCAAAATTACATGCTAAGCTTTTAATTTATGGTTACCCAGGGTAAGTCAAGTTTCCAAAAAAAATTATAATACTGCAGGTTTGAAGGAGAACCTATTCAATTTTTTTTTATTATACTTTTAATGTTGTTTTTTTTTTTTTTTTTAGTAGTTTGTTGGCGCATAGGCTTCTGTGGCCATAATGCACCTCCCAAGGTTTTTGCAGTACTTTGATCCAAGCCCGAAGCGGGAATCGAACCCGCGACCTTTGGGTTGCCAGGCAGGCACTTTACCCACCCGGCTAGCCCGGTCGGCTTTTTAATGTTCTGTACATATATCATTTATTATAATTTACATGGAATTATTATTATCATCTGAAAAAATTACGGTGAGACCACAATGCCCCTAAAAATTATTAAAATTTCATTTTCAAAAAAATTATGAAACTAAATGCAAAAGACATTGGAAACATAACTTTATCATTAGAACTACTAAAAATACCCTTTTGTGTTCTCCAAAATATATGACATTTATTATTATTAATGGCATGGAGCCTATATTTCATAAGTCTGTTATTCTATAACATATAAAATATTATTTAGCCATTTTAAAAGCAAAAATTCCTCCATTTAAAAGGCTTATGACCTTTCTCTGTTTTAACAGACTCGTAAATCAGTCACTTCAGTGTAACACTATCCCCTCCATAAGTATCATATCAATCTTAAACCTATATCATCTTTATAGATTTTGTGAATCAGAAAGCCTGTTTTTGTCCATTTTTCACAGTTAGTACTTTAACATTCTAGCATCAAATCTTAAATACATGCAATGCAGTAAAAGAAATAATACAATGCAATACAATGAAAAAAAAAAAAAAAAGTAATATCATTGCCATTAAGAAGTTTTCACCATAACTGCCCCCCCAAAGTGCTGCAATCCCTAAATGATGTGGACAATGTTTTCACCTTTATACTTTTAACCATTTTAAGGTTACACAAAAACAAACAAAGTATTTTTTTCCTTTTTACCATTGCCAGTGTGGTAATATCAACCAAAAAGCTGCAAATAAAAGACAATAGGAATTGTGTAGTCACTGAATAAGTTCATAAGAAAGTATTAACTGTGCAAATTATTTGTTCCCAAGGACATATTTTAACTACTGGCCATGTCACTGTGATGAGTATTAATGTTCCTACTACTTGTACCATACCTAGCAACAATAAAGATAATTTATATATCAGAATATAGTAAACACATTAAGTGATGATGCCCTGTCATAAAAGACTGGATTAAAAAGTTCCAGGACCAGATTTCTTAAAATTAACTAACATCAAATAAGGAAAATTGCATATTTTATTTTATAACTTAGAATATAGCTAAATTTTTAGAGTAGTTGCCATTTTAGTTATGCATATGTTTATTTATATCTACTGCTGTGGGTAGGAAATTTCCCATCATTGCTTTATTGAATGCTTTGTTTGAAAAGAAAGATCTAAATTCTGCTTTTTGTTGAATGAATCGGCCTCTGTAACTGCAGGAATGCTTGTTGAAGCATACTGTGTAAAAGCTTTATTAAGAGGTAGGCTATCTGAATTGTAATAGCAATTAAAAGATGGATGCAATATCATTTAGGAGGATGCAAGACATGGGAGACCCTGCTCAAGAAATGACAAACTTATCACTCACAACAAAAGCATTATTTGGGTCAATCATCAAATAACAGTTGTTATTTGGTTTTTAGGAGCATTAGCAACTAGGCCATATTGCTCCGGGGATATACGGTGGTCATTCCCTGACCTTTCTGCATCCTCCGTATTTGGTGGTCACGGGCTCGAACCCCAGTTTAATCAAGAAGCGTGTGCGTACTGCTACTCCTGGCCACCTGGCTACGGAAGTGCCCAATAAGAGTTGTACCTACCAAGTTGGAATAATATGATATGGTTGTTGCCTAGCCATCATATCAGATATTTAAAACATAGAATGATTAAAACATGAATAATTGTTCAAGTTTTTAAAAGCAGATCTAATGGAAGCAAGCATCAAATCTCAAAGTTTAAGTTTGTGATTGTGATCCAGAATTTATAAAATCGATAGCAATAAAAGATGAAATGTGGTCTTATCTTTACAACATGCACACAAAATGGAAATCCTCTGAATAGAAGTCTCCCATGTCTCCTGGGAGGAAAAAATTTCAAATTAATATTTCTAAAATGTAAAGTTACGTTGAAATTTTTTTTTGAGTATAAAGGTGCAATTCATTATGAATTTATATCAGGAACTCAATGTCAATAAGATTATGTACTTAGAAATCATTAAATACTTCCCAATTTATAGAAAAGGAAAAATTACTCCATGATAAAGAAATGTTTCTGTCGCTCACTCAGCGATAACTTCTAAATCTCTCTCCAAGCACTTTGCAATTTTATAGCATCCTCCTCAATATTTTTATATTTTCCCCCCAAACTAAAGAATTCATTAAAGGAATAATAATTTGAATGAAGCAGACATTATGGCAGCTATGACAAACACAATTAAGGAACTTTCAAACAAAATAAAAAGCTTTCAGAGCTTTTTTTTTTTTTTACTTAATAAAATAAATTTTATTAAGTAAAAATTTAATAAAAGAATTCAATTTTTGATCCTATTCTGTATGTCACAAGAAGCTGTCAGTTACTCATGACAGCTGGGTAACTGAATTTCAACATGACAGAGATAGCCTCGAAGATGATGCCAGGTCCAGCTGGTCTTCAACTGTCACCACAACAGAAACTGTCTAATTCATGATATGGCTTACCAGAAGACAGAAAATTGAAACATTTAAGTAACATCCTAGAAAAGCAAAAGTTTCTGCACATTAGATCTCAAAATTTATTACATGTGATCAAAAATAATTGTGACACAGGCTGTAATGAAACATCTTTAGTGTTTAAGTAAATCCAAAGAATCTGATGACGAATAAGAACTGGGTCAACTACTTCCAGCTGGTTAAGGAAAGAACAATTCAAGAAAGGAAAGCACTATCACCTGTTCCAAAGAAGACCTATTCTGTTCCCTTCAGATGGCAAGGTAATGACATTAATATCCCATTCTGAGCGTTTGCTGCTAGTGGAATATTTAGACAAGAGCTGTACCAACATCATCATAAAAGAATACTTTTTTTCACTTCTGCACAAGTTGCATGACAACATTGTCAATGCAGTGTGGAAAGCTCACATAAGGAGACGTTTACCATGACAATATGCCAGCACAATGACTGTCAGATGCAATGGAAACAATTTGCAACAGTGGGATTGATCTTGAACATCTGTCTTATTCAGATGATTTAATCCTATCAATTTTCCACCTTCCCCCCCAAACTGAAAATTTGGAACTCATTTCCATAAAGATTCAGGTGATGACTATTGCCAATACTGTTTGCAGGACCTAGAAAAAAAATTGTCTTTGAGGAAAGGATTAAAGCTTTTTTTTTTTTTTTTTTAAAAAAAAGCCATAATCTCCTTCCTTTTGACAAGTATGTCAAAAGGAAGATTATATAAAAAAAGAAAGACAGATACCATATTTAATACTTACTTCTTTCATATTTATGCTGAAAACTCTTATAGTCACTCCTCATATAACAATATAACATTATGAAGTGTGCTAGCATTAATAGTCAATGGTCTAGGAATTTGAGGCATGATAAATTTAATTTCTTTTCAATAACTTGGAGTATGTTTAAAGCTAATGAAGTAATAATTTTTTTTTAAATATAGGAGTGCTTTAGGTTATCCATGAATTTGTTAATTACAAGAGGAAAAAATGAAAATGAACACTAATAAAATTTTTTGCCCTTCAACCTGGAATTCATACATTAAAAACAAGTGCAACCAGCTGTGCTGAAAAGATAATGCTAAGAACAAACTAAACTATAAAGTGCTCAAAAGTACACATACAAAAAAGGAAACATGACTATACCACAAACTTTTCCATGAAGATAAACATGCCATATCCACTTGCTTTTTTTTTTCTAGGAAAAAAGAAAGGATCACTTACCTCTCATTTACTAGTTTGTCCTTTACAGGATCTCGAGGTTGTCGCTTCATGATGTCACTTTCAGCTTGCTCATAAGCAAGAGAAATAGCAGGGACCTGTTGAAATGTGGAAGGATGATAGTGATGTGCAATCAAATTATGAATAACTGCGAAGTGAGAATGATGGGAGGAGATTCAATAATTATTAGTCAAATCAGCAGGTCTAATCCATTCTAATTACATAATTTTTACATTTGGCACTTGCAAACTATTTCTGTGAAAATATATATATATATATAACCAAACTCAACTGCCAAAATTAACTTTTAAGGATTAGTTTGGTTCATGGGCACCAAAAACTGAACCATCTAAAAAAAAAAAAAGCACACTGTGTCAGAAAAATTGTACCCTCTATAAAAGTTTTACATAGATTATGCACAAATGATCAACCAAATATTAAGTTGGAAGCAAACTTAAACATGATACAAAACTGATAAAGCAGTGTTACTATTCTGAACTGCAAAAGAAGACCAAACATTAGTGAGCTAATTTACTGTGTAGGCTCTTATGATGCCAAAGACCATACGTATGAACAGGGTATACCAACTGTATGAGACTGAACAGGGTCACAATAATGAGCTCTGTGAGGGAAACTGCCACTTGCGTTGGGCAAGATTCTCAGAAAACTAGTTGATGTTGGGAAAAAAACAAAACAACTAACTAGACAGGAGAACACACGGCAGCACAAGGAGTAAATAATTCACTGGCAGGCTGCAGGTGGTAGATGACTTTCATCAACCGGTGAAATACCACCACTTTGCTTATTGGAGGCTTGAAGTGGTGAAACCCATGTTTAGTCTCTAGAGCAAAGTTTCCGGCATCCCCACCCCCATACTTCTCCTTCAACCCATGCACGGTACTAAGTACTATAGGTTTTGATACCTTTCGTGTTTGGGGTTTTCATAGGAAAAAAAAAAAAAAAAAAAAAGCTGACAGATTTACCTCTCTGAGATGGATTAGAGAGTATATCTTTGAGACATCTGGAATAAAGAACCATTAATAGAGGAAAGATTGTATTTTTATTGCCTTGACTTTGCCTAAATACAGCTTACTATGTATAGTTACTTCAGTGTGCAGAGACAGAGCAAACTAGAATGAAGTATGGTGATACCATGTTTAACGATGAGCCAAACTATAATTAGAGAGTAATAACCAAAAAAATCCATGTGTGGTAAACAAAAAAAAGTGAAAGAGGTGTTCTGTCAGTATTAAAAAAGGCACACAGGCTGAATATCAGAAATTGTGATATCAGGTGCCATCTCTTATTATAGCAAGTCACCATTGATTTTTGTTCAATATACCTTTATAGTTCATGTTCAAACTATATTTAATCTGTCCTCTTGCCATTTCTCCTTTTCATTACAAGAGAACAATGCTCAACCCAATACTATTAACACTGTCACAGTTTCTCTGCAATGTCAATTTGCTTTGCCAGGTTAGCAGGTTCGTTGATTTTTTGAATGTTGGGCATTGGAACATAATGGGATGGAAAATTAGGGCTCCATGCTCAATCAGTCCAAACCATCAGAATTTTAATGGAACAGTTAATCCAGGCGTGGAGTGATATTCCTCAATTACTGGAATATTGCAACTTTCTTTTTCACTCTTATGCCAAGATGCATAAGAGTTTTTACACTACCAAAGAGAATGGGGGATATACTTCCTAATGATTATGCCAGTTTTCTGCATTAAGAATATTTTCTTCCAATGTTTTGATAATTTCTTCTCTTTTTTTATGATAACCTTAAACATGAAGAGTATTATAACTTACAGTACTTTAGGACTGCATATAGGTTGAATATCAAGACAGAATATTTGGTGTTACAAGTAGGTAAAGAAAAGCAAGTTATCTGTCTTGCTTTCATTAACCTGTTTATACACAGGTCAATGATGCATTGCAGGATCATCTAGACAAGACTGCAGAAATAATTCAGACACAGCAATAATTCAGACAAATGCAAAGTATGGGTAGTAACCCCCAGAGGTACGTACCAACTGTGTTGTACTACACTTAGGGTGGTAGAAAATGAAAAAGACCTGGGAGTAATTGTGCAGTCAGACATGAAGTTTTCTAATCAATGCAGACAGGCTGCAAGAGCAGGTCATGGGGTTTTGTCAATGATCAGGCCATCTTGAGTACTGCATACAGGTCTGGAGGCCTCATTTTAGGAAGGATGTAGATTTGCTTGAGTGTGTACAGAGAATGAAGGGATCCTCTTACCAAGAGGCTTAAGTTGTGCAAATTGTAGTGGCTGGAGACTAGGCACCTGCAAGGTGATCTGATTGAGGTGCATAAGGCCTTGAATGGGTTGAGCAAGCAGAATTCTGATGGGATTCTTCCACTTGTTCAGATTACGAACCTAAGGAGGCATAAATTGAAATTGAGGAAAGACAGCTGTAGAATAGATGTGCAGAAATTTGCTTTTAGCCAGTGGGTGGTTAATTGCTGGAACAAACTTCCATTTGTCATCGTGGGAGTTGAGAGAATTTTTTTTGTATTTTGGCTGATGCTGCATAAGCTCATACGCTTGCTTTCTTGCATCACATGCCACAATTACTACTAACGCTAAAGCTCAGATAAATTAATCTAAACTTTTAGGATGGAGCAATTTTTTCTGACAGAGCAAGTATTTTATATGCTTAAAATTTAATTTTTCATTAAAGAATATAAAACAAATTTTATGTCATTAACTTTTCATTTCATATGCACATATTTAGAATGGATTAAATGGGTGGGAGGAATGGGGATTGTCAAAAAACTGATTTCTTTTAAACAATTTACCTACATGGTTTTTCTCTGCTTAGGCTGTATTTAAGAAAGTTCACAAATGGTATATACAAAATTTCTCAAGATACTAGACTACAATCACTGATTCGTGCTTATTTTTAAAATATATTTTTAGTATATGTCACAGAATTTTAAACAGAGAATGCAGTTTACACACTAAGATCATATGAAGTGCAATTTTATGCAGTTATAAATTATAAACAGGTACAAACACAAATCAGATATACAACACATACACACACACACTACAAAATACAAAGGGTTATTATTTGCAAATGACATGCTATAATTTTTTATAAGTGAAAGAGAAGAGCTCAGAAAAAAAAAAACAGTTGTAATTAAGCAATGTGTGAAGTTCAAATACCTGTGATTTTGGCAAAAGTCAGGAGAGTCACATCTCTGGCCACGTGAGTAAGAAGGAAAAATGTAGAAAAAAAGCAAAAAATTTCAAAGAAGATATTATTTAGTATTCCAGATATAAAAGGCAAGATTTAAAAGAAGTGAGTAATATATGTAACATATATTTAAGGGAGTTTTCACTTCAATCAAGTCTCAGTTTGCAATAGATAAACAGTGAATGGGCACCATTAAGTGAAACTTAAAACAATTATGTTAGCAGAATGTGCTAACACAACTGTAAAATAAAATAGTAAAACAGAACTGAAAATAGAAATTAAGTCCTCTGGAGCATGCATTTAACGAAAAATCATTATTTATACTCTGAGATAATTGTTAAAAAAAGTGTACATTTTAAACAAATTAATGCCAGTTACAGCTCCCTTAAATACAGTACTCTATCAGTATATTAGAGAAAAGATAGATGTCATACATGCATAACAGCAAAAGAAACTGAAGTTCTGCTTGGTGTACGAGATTTACCTCTCATTTACAAGTTTATCATGAGTGGGATCGCGTGGTCTTCGTTTCATTATATCTGATTCTGCATGCTCATAAGCCAGTGATATAGCAGGAACCTGCAGCAGGAAGGAAGAATAGAGAAAAGATTAAGTGAAAGGCACAGAACATGCAACACCAACATTCCATAACAGTTACGTTAAAGTTCCACAGTATAGCAGCATATGGTTATGGCTATCCTGAAATATACACATTATCATAAGTTAATCATTAATTATGACATACATAGCCACTTTATATAGTCTTTCATAAGAACAAAAAATTTAATTAAAAATTACAGGAAAAACAATGTATGTATTGTATAGCTTTTGGTACTATACTTGTGAAATTATATGGCCTACGTTAGAAACAAACTTTATAATCTTTATTAGGTTTCAATTATTAAGAACTTGTACAAAAATATTCTCAGTTATCCCATAACATTTGAGAGTACATATCTGAATGCATCTTCATATATTCTACCAAAAAGAGAACAAGTTAGGGGTTTGAAGTTTAGGAATAACAGTAATACTAACATGACTGTACTGGAGCAAATAATCATAAGAGAAGGTGCATATAGTAGCTTTAGGTACATTCCATAAATTTTAAAAAAAATTTGCATCACCGGAAGGTATATTATAAAATGTAAGCTACTGAAATAATTTGAAGCACGTCTGATTTACATCTCTATAATTCTCTTTATCCCTTGGAGAAAAATCATCATATGACTAATTGTACCAGTGGGTATCTTCCCCACCAGTTGAAAAATTTTTAAGTAAGCAGTTCCAAAAGCAGAAGATAAAATCTTAGCCTTTCTGGTGTATTTATAACAGACAAATATCATCCTTGTTCTAATTTCACTCTCCACTTGAGTTTTCACTTGTTAGCTGGTAATCAGTTACATGGCTACTGAATAAATGAAGATGGACTAATACAGATCTAAGCAGACAAAATTAGAGAAATCGCTAAGAGAAATGAATTTCATAAAGGTTGCAGCAGACAATTTGGCATGAAATGAGCTACATAAAACCAAAGTCATAAAAGTTGGTAGACAAGGAAAATTTACAATGCATTTAATGTCTCAATTGGTAAGAACATCCCTTTGTGCCATAACTTAGTTGCCTTTCTCTGTATCCATTCTAAAAAGGAGGATAGGAATCCTCATTCTAGGATTCTAAACCTCATTTAGAACCTGTTAGAAAGGATGCAATATTCAAAAGGTGGTCTTACAACTGCCTTCAACAATGGGGGGAAAAATCACTGTTGCTATTTTTCCATCATATATATAACAGTTGTTAGGCATTTTTCCCCCCCCTACTAGCCAAGGTCCTGTATATCACTGAAAGAATACCAAGAATTGTCCTGCCAGCTTATCCATGCTGTTTAGAGAACTTCGTATCAGACTGCATAACTACTCCTGTCTTTTTCATACCAACTACCTTGAGTCTGCCACTGAAGCGGAAATACTGTCCTAAAATTACTACTACCTTGCATTTATTATTATCATCACTGGCAAATGATGCAAGCTTATAGCATCAGCAAAAAAATAAAATAAAATAAAATAAAATCATCTAATTCTTTAAATTTATTCAAATTACCCACTTCCACAACACCAAATGGCAGTTTGTTCCAAACAATCAATTACACATTGCCTGAAAGCAAACTATAACACATCTATTCTTTTTCAATTTAAGTTTACATCCCTGTGTATGCATTGTCTGAGAAAGTGTGAAACTACTATCGTCGAGTTTACTTAATCAATTTAAATCCTTAAACACTTCTATCAGGCCCCCCGACAATGGTCTAGTTTCCAAATGCTGCAATTTACAAAACCAGTCTTTTGCGGTGAGAGCACCCCCTGTGTTCTCGACTAATCTGGGTAAGATGCCTCCATTTCAAGAGATCCACACCTTTCATCTTTCTTAAAATGAGGTTTCCAGATCTGCATGCAGTAATCAAGATTTGGCCTAACCACTATCACATACAATGAGATATTCACCTCCTTGTCACTGCTGGTGAAGTTTCTGCATATCATTGACAGAACCACATTAGCCATTGTAGCAGCCTGTCTGCACTACTCAGAGAACTTCATATCAAACTGTATAATTACCCTCTTATAATTGCAATATAATAGGTTTCTTTCATTTTCAACCACCTTCAGTGTGGTACCATCTAAATGGTATATTATTCTGGGATTACTGTTGCCCATAGGCAGTACCTTGCATTTACCAATTTTAAACCTAAAATTGCCACTTCTCAGCCAATCTGTCCATTTATCTAGGTCTTGCTGCAGAATCATACCTTGATTCCTATCACTGCCCACCTATCATCTGCAAACTTAGATAATAAGCTTAATATGCCTTCTCATTGATATCATTAATAAATACTGTAAAACGTAAAGGGTCCAGCACTAAATGCTGAGAGACTCAACTAATAACATTAGTGCAAGAATAGCAGCACCCATTTATAACCACAATCTGTCTTCTGCAACTCAACCATCCTTTTATCCAAAGCAGTAACTTGCCCCTAATGCCACACTGCTCATTGTACAAATTGAACAAGTTTTTTGTCTGGAACAGAGTCAAAAGCATTATGGAAATCTAAATATATGACGTTAAAAGTATTATCTTCATCCATTTTCTTCATTACTACGTCACAGTAGCCAATCGGATTTGTCAGACAGGATTCCCCCCTTCCTTAACAAATCCATGTTGTTAATTCCATTCTTATTAAGTTGACCATGCAGTACTTCTTTAACCAAAGTATTATTTAATGTTATTTAATACCTCTTATCTGTAAACACCTGGCCTTTTGGCCGTGAAGGGAAAGTGCAACACTAACCTTGTAACAAACTACAATCAAATGTTGTGGCCATAAAAGATTCCCCCCCCTCTCTATTTTCCCTAGCACAGAATCAAGTTTAGGGGTCTATAAATGTCTTCATGCCCCCCCCCCTGTGAATAGGGAAGCTATTTGCACACCTCCAATATATGTACATAAGAACCTCCCCTGAATCCAAGGGTGCACTCCTAATTATGGTTGGGTTTGCTTACCTCTTTTAATAACTGAAGAGATCCATCCGTCACAAGTGCATTACAGTTGGACACCAACTTAAAGTAAGCCCGAGGTATGTAACTTCAGACTTACGCAAATATTTTTGGTAAAATTGTAAAGATACTTTCTGTATAATTTTTAAGAGTGAAGTTGAATGAATGAACAATAAGTACAAGTTTTCATTTCTGTTCCCCTACAAACTATGTTGGATAATAACCTGCGCATAATTACACTGGTGTGCAAAACTTAAGGAACGGTCAGGTTTTCATCTGTAGCTTCTCATAGGAGTGGTCTGGATAAGGGAAAAGCATACCAAAGGAACCTCATGAGGTACAGAAAAGAAGGAAACAACGCCGACACAACAACGGAAACAAAATGGTACAGAGGGACTTTATTCAAAAATGGCAACATAGCACTGGCTGCCATGATACAGATGCATCACTGCCAAAGATGGAACAAAGGGAAGAGATGATCCTCAGTAGGAGATATGGCCATGCCTAATGTCAATGCAAGCTTTGCATTCCTGTCCATACTTAGAACAATGTTGTTGATAAGTTCTTGCAGTAACATCGTCCATTCCTCTGTCAGTGCCATCTTCAGCTGGTGAACATTTTCTGGTGGGCGTGGACGTGTTGCTAGGAGTCTCCCCAGAGCATCCCATATGTGTTCAATGGGATTTAGATTGGTGGAACAGGCAGGCCAATCCATACGAACAATATCCTCATCTTCCAAAAACGTATCAACAGCCGCAGTGCGATGAGGTGTAGCGTTATCATCCATAAATATGAACTTGGGGCCAATGGCACCTCAGATCAGATGCACATGGAGAAGGATCATCTAAGTACAGTAGCATGCACTGGTTACAGAACAGCCTTCCAGTATCTGGAGTTGTGTACGTCCATCCAAGATAACGGTCTCCCCAGACAAGAACACCTCGACCACCATATCGATCCCTTTCAGTGATATCTGCGGGGTGATACCGTGTGCCAACCTCTCGCCAGATTAGCTGACGTCCAGAATCGCTGCTGAGACTGAACCTACTCTCATCAGTAAACAGTACCTTACTCCACTGCGCTGCTGTTCAGTCCTTGTAGTAGTAGTAGTGCTGGTGGTGGCGGCATGTGATGCAAGAAAGTAAGTGTATGAGCTTATGCGGCATCAGCCAAAAAAAAAACAAAAAAAAACACCATTCTCTCCAAATGCCTGTCCAGTTCGTACTTAAATTTATTTAACCTATCAACTTTCACGACAGATGGAAGTTTGTTCCAGCAATTAACCACCCGCTGGCTAAAGGCAAATTTCCACACACGTCTTTTCTTAATTTGAATTTATGCCCCCCTTAGGTTTGTAATCTGAACAAGTGGAAGAATCCCATCAGAATTCAGCGTGCTCAACCCATTCAAGGCCTTATATACCTCAATCAGATCACCTCGCAGCTGCCTAGTCTCCAGCCACTGCAATTTGCAGAACTTTAGCCTCCCTTGGTAAGAGGATCCCTTCATTCCCCTCACCAATCTTGTTTCCCTTCTCTGTACTCGCTCAAGCAAATCTGCATCCTTCCTAAAATGAGGCCTCCAGACCTATAGGGGTTACATCTACCCATATGCAGTACTTTGCATTTGTCAAGGTTAAACTTCAGTTGCCACTTCTTAGCCCATCTACCCAAATTATCTAGATCCTGTTGCAGTAGCACACTGCCATTACTGTCATTAACAACCCTGCCAACCTTTGTATCATCTGCAAACTTCGACACTAAGCCTGATATACCTTCATCAATATCACTGATAAATATACAAAACAACAGTGGACCCAAAACCGAACCCTGTGGGACTCCACTAATAATATTAGTCCACGAAGAGCAGCACCCATTAATTACCACCCTCTGTCTTCTCCCACTCAACCATCCTTTTATCCATTGTAGCAACTTACCCTTAATACCATTCTGCTCCAATTTGTACAATAGTCTTCCATGCGCAACAGTGTCAAAAGCTTTCCTGAAATCCAAATATATGATATCAAAATTATTTTTTGCTTCCAGTTCCTTTGTAACCACATCACAATATCCTATCAAATTTGTCAGACAAGACTTTCCCTTAACAAACCCATGCTATGTCTGAATTATTGCTGCAATCTTGTCTAGATGATCCTACAATGCATCTTTAACCAGTGATGCCATTATTTTACCCGTAACAGAAGTTAAACTAACTGGTCTGTAATTACTCGGGTCACCTTTCGACCCCCCCTTGTGAATTGGGGATACATTTGCACATCTCCAGTCCGTGGGGACCTCCCCTGAGTCCAAGGATGCTCTCATAATTATGGCTAAGGGTTTGCTTACTTCCTTTGCCACCTCCTTTAATATAACTGGATAGATCCCATCCACCCCAGGTGCCTTTCTTATGTTTAACTTCAACAATTTCCCCTCCACTTTGCTCTCAGTTATTACAAAATCATTAAGCACCCTGCTACAATTTGATAACCTTCTGCCATTTTCAAACCTTAATAACTCCTCATGTGTGAGTGTAGAGGCAAAATACTCATTCAGTTTGTTTGCTATCTGAACGGGATCATCAACAGCAGAACCATCGATATCCAGTGGACCAATCAGGTTCATACCCTTCCTTTTAGAGTTTATATAAGTAAAGAAATCCTTGCTGTTTTTCGTAGCATTTTTTGCCAAAGATTTCTCGTAATCTGCCTTCGCCTGCCTAACCTCCTTTTTGACCTGATTACAGACTAGCTTATATCTGCCATAGGCTTCTGAGTTATATAAAATGCATGGGATGCATATAATTTATATGCATCCCATGCATTTTTCTTCTCTATCACAAGTCTCATTTGTTCGATGCACCCACTTTAAACAGAGTCTCCGATGGGCAGGTGTTAAAGAGACTCAGCATACTGGCTGTCGGGCAAACACTCCACCTTTGTGGAGTCGCCTGGCCACAGTAAACTGCGAAATCCTGCGCCCTGTACAGCTGGTTTGCAATGGATCCCACTGTAGTGTCGGTCCCTCTTGGCCTGTAGGAGTATATAGCAGTCATCACTGGGCATTGTTTTTCGTAGACAACAAACACTGGTCCTTCTAACAGCTGTTCCTGTTGTTCTGAAGGCAGACAATGCTATGGGTGATACAGAACTCTACAGCCACACTCCTTGCGCTTCGACCTTCCTCCCGCTTCCCAATTATTCGACCCCAGGTAAAGTCATCCAGATGTTGTCTACTGGCCATTTCGTTGACCATAGCACTGTATGAAACCAACTGAAAGTCAGTAACAATTGTGCTCACCATCAGGCAATTTTCACATAACTGCTGAGCTGCTGCTTTTATCTGTTTATGTGAGCCCTCTCTTCATGATTCAAATTTTTGCATGTGCACCAGCTTTCTACTGAACAGCCAGAGTTATGCAAATTGCCACAGGCTGTTTCGTTTGATTTTGTGGTTGTTACCTTTAGAAATAGTGTTGGTCCTTATGTTTTGCACACCAGTGTAGAATCTAGGTAAATAACTAGATTTAACATTTCATTTTCTGCTTTAAAAATTCCAAAGAAATATTTGACAACATGTGTTTGAGACAGGTGAACTATGTTGAAGCATTTCGGAGAAACCCCCACAACATTCAATGGGACACAGACTGCGTTCCATCAGCTATTGCTTAGGAGAATTACACTCTAGCCCTTCATCTCTATATGCTTTTATTCCATTCTTTCTGTATTGTAGTCAGTTCAGTTTTGTTTCAGAGTGAAGTGGCAGCTTTTGTTTGCATTTTGTATGTAATATTTGTTACACATCAGGTTATTGTGGTGAAGTTGAATTTCACATTGTCCAACCATTTTCAATGACTTAGCATCAAACTATCATCGTGTAGTGCGTGCTTCATTCGCATGTCATAAGGTGTGACAGCATATCTTGCAACTTAATCCTGTGAAGTTCTTTAAAGACAATTTCATTTTGACTGTTATCATGGTGTGGCTTAAGAGAATAAGTGAAAGCGGTACTACTTCACTGCTGCACCCAAATAAAGATTTTAATTGTTATGGTATATAACTATTTTATTCATTCTTCTGAGAATATTATCTGGTTTTTGTAATTTTGGCATATCAGGATATAGTAGCAATATTTTATCAGTTGTTTCGAAGTTTTGTAAAATTCGACTTACGTAAGAAGTCCTGGAACATATCTCTTATGTATGTTGGGGTTCCCACCCCTAAAAACTTCATGTGTGAATGTAGATGCACAATATTTACTTATTTTGTCAGCAACCTGAACAGGATCGTCAATAGTTATACCATACATATCTAGTGGATCAATGCAGCTCATCATTTTCCTTCTAGTGTTAACATAAGCAAAGAATTCTTGGTTACTTTGATTTGCATTCCAAGGACTTGCCATAGTCCACCTTAGCTTGCTTAATCCACTCTCTCTTAGTGATCTGGTTGCAGACTAGTTTGTACTTAGTATAGGATTAGCAAAGGCACATGATGCAAGAAAGCAAGCTTCTATATCATCAGCCAAAAAAAAAAAAAAAAACCCTTATTTCACCCATTCACTCATTCCAAATGTTTGTCAAGTCCTGCCATGAATCTATTTAAGCTATCAACTTCCACAAGAACATACGGAAGTTTGTTCCAGCTATCAATCACCTGATGGCTAAATCCAAACTTATTCTGAGCAAGAGGAAGAATCCCATCAACATTGAGCAGGCTCAAACCATTCAAAGCTTTATACACCTCAATCAGATCACCTCTCAGATGCCTAGTCCCTCAGACACTGTAATTTGCAAAACTAAAGACTTTCTTCATAAGAGCAACCCTTTGTT
This sequence comes from Mastigoproctus giganteus, assembly GCF_048544385.1. Lineage (NCBI taxonomy): Eukaryota > Metazoa > Arthropoda > Arachnida > Uropygi > Thelyphonidae > Mastigoproctus > Mastigoproctus giganteus. The sequence continues at coordinate 37,974,932 of NC_143583.1, read as the reverse complement.
CCATTCACTAATCTTGTTGCCCTTCTCTGTACTCACTCCAACAGTCCTACATGCTTCTTAAAATGAGGCCTCCAGATCTGTATACAGTACTCAAGGTGTGGCCTAACCATTGCCTTATACAAGGGGATAATCAACTCCTTATCCCTACTAGAAAAATTCCTGTATATTATTGACAAGACACTATGAGCTACTCTTGTAAACCGTCTGCACTGCACAGAAAACTTCATATCCGCCAGCACAATTACCCCCAGGTCCTTTTCATTCTCTACCACTGTCATTGTAGTACCACAGAGTTGATACTTTACTCTGGGGTTACTGCTTCCCATATGCAGCACTTTACATTTGTCAATGTTACACTTCATTTGCCACCTCTCAGCCCATCTACTCAACCATTCCAGATCCTGCTGCAGCAGCATACTGTCATTAGTGTCATTAACAACCCTGCCAACCTTCGTATCGTATGCAAACTTGGACATAAGTCAGATATACCATCATCAATATCATTTATAAATATTGAAAACAACAATGGACCAAACATTGAACCCTGAGGGACTCCACTAATAACATTAGTCCACGAAGAGCATTGTCCAGTTTGGTTGGTTTGGTTTTTATTTTTTAGGAGCATTAGCAACTAAGGCCATATTGCTCCGGGACATGCGGTGGTCATTCCCTGACCTTTCCGCATCCTCCGTATTTGGTGGTGACGGCCTCGAACCCCAGTCTAATCAAGAAGCATGTGATACGCATTGCTGCTCCTTCCCACCTGGCTAAGGAGGTGCCACATTGTCCAGTGATTACCACCATTCTGTCTTCTCCCACTCAACCATCCCTTTATCCATAGCAGCAATTTGCCTCCAATGCTACACTGCCCCAATTTGTGCAGCAGTCTTCAATGTGCAACAGTATCAAATGCCTTTCTAAGGTCCAAATATATGATATAAAAATTATTCTTTGCATCCAGTTCCTTTGTGGCTACATCACAGTATATAATCAAATTGGTCAGGTAAGACTTCCCCCCCTTAACAAACCCATGCTGTGTCCGAGCTGTAACTGAAGTCTTGTCTAGATGATCCTGCAATGATTCTTTAACCAGTGCCTCCATTAATTTCCCTGGAACAGAAGTTAAACTAAACAGGTCTGTAATTTCCTCTGTCTCCCTTTGATCCACATTTGTGGATTGGGGTCACATTTTCACAACTCCAGTCCATGGGCACCTCCCCTGAGTCCAAGGAAGCTCTCATAATTATGGCTAAGCTTACTTCCTTTGCCACCTCCTTTAATATAACTAAATAGATTCCATCCACCCCAGATGCCTTATGTTTATCTTCAATAATTTCTCCTCCACTTTACTCTCAGTTATTACAAGATTATCCAGCTTACAAAATACACCACTGGCATTCCCCTCCCTGAATAACTCCTGTGTGAATGTAAATGCAAAATATTCATTTAGTTTGTTAGCTACCTGAGCAGGATCATCAACAGTTGAACCGTCAATATCAAGTGGACCAACCTGATTCATCCCCTTCCTTCTAGAGTTTACATAAGTAAAGAACTCTGCTGTTTTTCTTTGCATCCTTTGCCAAAGATTTCTCGTAATCTGCCTTCGCCTGCCTAACCTTGTTAGGCTGGTGAAGCAGATCAAATTGTAGCAAATTGGATCCTCTTACCAAGAGAGGCTTAAGTTCTGCAAATTGCAGTGCCTGGAGACTAGGCACCTGCGCGGTGATCTGATTGAGGTGTAAAAGGCCTTGAATGGGTTGAGCACACTGAATTCTCATGGGATCCTCCCACTTGTTCAGATTACGAACCTAAGGGGGCATAAAATTTGATCCTACAATTTGATCCTGCCAATATGGACACCAAAATGGAGTCACTGGTTAAAGATGCATTGCAGGATCATCTAGACAAGACTGCAGTAATAATTCAGACACAGCATGGGTTTGTTAAGGGAAAGTCTTGTCTGACAAACCTGATAGGATATTATGATGTGGTTACAAAGGAACTGGATGCAAAAAATAATTTTGATATCATATATTTGAATTTAAGGAAAGCTTTTGACACTGTTGCGCAAGGAAGACTATTGTACAAATTGGAGCAGAATGGTATTAAGGGTAAGTTGCTACAATGGATAAAAGGATGGTTAAGTGGGAGAAGACAGAGGGTGGTAATTAATGGGTGCTGCTCTTCGTGGACTAATGTTATTAGTGGAGTCCCACAGGGTTCAGTGTTGGGTCCACAGTTGTTTTGCATATTTATCAATGATATTGAAGAAGGTATATCAGGCTTAATGTCGAAGTTTGCAGATGATACAAATGATACAAATACATGATACAATGGCAGTGTGCTACCGCAACAGGATCTAGATAATTTGGGCAGATGGGCTAAGAAGTGGCAACTGAAGTTTAACCTTGACAAATGCAAAGTACTGCATATGGGTAGAAGTAACCCCAGAGAAACGTACCAACTATGTGGTACTACACGTAAGGTGGTAGGAAAATGAAAAAGACCTGGGAGTAATTGTGCAGGCAAATATGAAGTTTTCTGAGCAATGCAGACAGGCTGCCAGGGCAGGTCATGGGGTTTTATCAATGATATATAGGAATTTTGCTAGCAGGGAAAAGGAGGTGATTATCCCTCTGTATAAGGCAATGGTCAGGCCACGCCTTGAGTACTGCGTACAGGTCTGGAGGCCTCATTTTAGGAAGGATGTAGATTTACTTGAGCGTGTACAGAGAAGGGCAACATGAAGGGATCCTCTTACCAAGAGAGGCTTATGTTCTGCAAATTGCAGTGGCTGGAGACTAGGCACCTGCACAGTGATCTGATTTAGGTGTATAAGGCCTTGAATGGGTTGAGCATGCTGAATTCTGATGGGATCCTTCCACTTGTTCAGATTACTAACTTAAGGGGGCATAAATTCAAATTAAGAAAAGACAGATGTAGAATAGATGTGCGGAAATTTGCCTTTAGCCAGCGAATGGTTAATTGCTGGAACAAACTTCCATCTTTCGTTGTGGAAGTTGATAGTTTTGAATAAATTTAGGGAGGAACTGGACAGGCATTTGGAGGGAATGGTGTGATTTTTTTTTTTTTTTTTTGGCTGATGCTGCATAAGCTCATACACATGGTGTTTTGCATCACATGCCACTACTACTACTACCTCCTTTGTGACTTGGTTACAGAGCAGCTTATATCTATCATAGGCTTCTGTGTTACCTGTTATTTTATATGTATCCCATGCATTTTTATTCTTTGTCACATGTCTAATTAGTTCATCTGACATCCATTTAAGCCTAAGTCTTGAACAATATTTCTTAGTATGAAAAGCTTAGTAGCTTCCAAGATTAATTCTTTGAATGCTTCCCATTTTGAATTTGCTGTTAGCTAACATCATCAATTTGTCCCACCATATAGAATTGAAATAATGTCTCAGACCACCGTCACCACCTTTACGAAAGCAAAAACCCTTCTCTTTACACTTTATGGTAGTTACCTCTTTGAGTAAATCCCATTTCAGCACACTCTGATCATTGTCACCTAGTGGTTCCTTTATCTGCAGATTCTTAACGCATGAAGAATCACTACTGATAATTAGACCAAGAGTATTATTCCTTCTAGTTGCCTCCCGAACATGCTGCTGTAGAAAACAATCATCCAATAAACCCACAAAAGCCTTGCTAGTGTGTGAGTGACCAACCCACAAATTCCAGTCAATCTCTGGGAAATTAAAATCCCTCATTATAAGACACTCTGATTTACTGGCCCACTATTTCTCGGCACAACTGCTCATTATGCACATTGGATTCATTAGGCCTATCTGTCATCCACCTACTCTCATTTTTTTCTTTCCCAGTGCTTATGTCCCACCAAATAGACTCAACACTGCATTTTCCACCAATTGGATGCACTTCCTTTGATTTTGTTTCTTAACTAACAGCATAACCCCTCCTCCCTTCCTGTCCTGTCTATCCTTTGTGTACACATTGTACTCCCCAAATTACAATTCTGCACTGTTTATGTCTATGTGACACCAAGTCTCTGTCCCCCTCTAATTTATGATCATCCTATGCAATTTTTCTCCATCCCTGGTCTCATTAGTTCATCTGACATCTATTTAGGTCTAATCCTTAAACTAACGGGAGGTTCAAAAAATTAGTATTCACCTAGAAGTAGTTGTCAAAATGGCAATTTTTGTTACCTCTCAATATGTCTGCAGGCCAGCCCACTAGTTCCAATAAAGATCTGGGAAGTCCCACATTATATTAGATCCATGTTTATCTGACGATATGGGTCAAAGTAATACTTGCATTTAGAGAAGTGGGGAGTGCAAAAGACCTGGGAGGAGGGTAATTGTGAGTCAGATATGAAGTTTTCTGAGCAGCACAGGCAGGCTGCCAGAGCAGGTCATGGGGGTCTTGTCAATGATATACAGGAATTTTGCTAGCAGGGATAAGGAGGTGATTATCCTATTGTATAAGGCAATGGTTAGGCCATACCTTGAGTACTGTATACAGGTCTGCAGGCCTCATTTTAGGAAGGATGTAGAGCTGCTGGGACGAGTACAGAAAAGAAAAACACTTTTCTTGTGGGCCTATATGAGAGCTTGAAGGACAGGGTGGATGCCCTCGAAGAAACTAAATTGAGGGGCCCATCAAGCTCTCAGCTGCCCACATCAACGCCACAGCTTGCACTTGGGCGTCGCGTGGCACAGAGACAACCCCCAAGGCAGAATGCGCTGGTCCCGAAGGAACTAGTAATTGTTGGTGACTCTATTGTCAGGGAAACGGGGAACATGCTTTGTAAAAACGATAGGTGGAACAGGACCAGGGTATGTCTGCCAGGGGCAAAGGTTGATGACGTTGTAGAGCGAATATCATCTTTTAAGGGCACAAAAGGTGATATAGTTGTACACGTTGGCACTAATAATATTAAGAGTAGGAGACCGGCAGAATTACTTAACAAGTACAGGTCACTGTTGAACAAAAGCCGAGAATTAGGGTTGAATTTGAAAGTGTCTGCAATTCTGCCCAGACACGATAGGAGGGAGTATATGATGAGAGCCTTGTCGATCAATTCGGCCCTGGAAAGATTGTGCAAGGCTCAAGGGGTAGAATTTTTTTCAGCCTGGACTGTACTTGTTAACAGGAGAGATTGCTTCTACAGGGATGGGATACACTTAAATAGAAAGGGTGCAAGAATATTTGCTGATGCTATCGAGGCAGTGTTAGGTGGGTCGGAAAACTGCTAGCTTGGGGGGAGACAAAGACCAATAGATTGACAGTAGCCACTGGCAGAGGTGAAAGAGATTCTTGCACTGCTTCTATTAGAATGAGCAGAAGCCTGAAAAACAAGATGCATGGTATTTCAGAGACTGCTGGGAGCCATTGCGGTACAAGTAAACACATGGGTTGTGTTAGGGTAGCTAAGAATAGAAACAGGTGCAGGTATACTTGCGTGTACACCAATGCTAGGAGTTTAGTAAATAAATTTGATGAATTTGAGGTATTGCTCAAAACATCAAAGGCAGATATTGTTGGGATATCAGAGACATGGTGTCACACAGATATAAGGGATGCAGAACTGCAATTTGGGGAGTACAACGTCTACAGAAAGGATAGACAGGATAGGAAGGGGGGAGGGGTTATGCTATTAGTTAAGAAACACATAAAAACCAAGGAAGTTAAGCCAGTCGACATCGCTGGACAGTGCAGTGTTGAGTCAGTTTGGTGTGACATAAGCATTGGGAGATCAAAATTGAGAGTAGGAGTGTGCTATAGGCCTAATGACTCTGATGAGTATAATAAGAAACTGTACAGGGAAATAGAGTGGGCCAGTAAATCAGAGAGTCTTATAATGGGGGATTTTAATTTCCCAGATATTGACTGGAATTTGTGGGTTGGTCACTCACACACTAGCAAGGCTTTTGTGGATTTATTGGATGATTGTTTTCTACATCAGCATGTTCGGGAGGCAACTAGAGGGAGTAATACTCTTGATTTGATTATCAGCAGTGATTCTTCATGCATTAAGAATCTGCAGATAAATGAACCACTAGGTGGCAGTGATCACAGTGTGCTGAAGTGGGATTTACTCAAAGAGGTAACTACCATTAGGGGTAAAGGGAAGGGTTATTGCTTCCGTAAAGGCGACTACGATGGACTGAGACAGTATTTAAATTCTATACAGTGGGACCAACTGATGATGTTACCAACAGCAAATTCAAAATGGGAAGCATTCAAAGAACTTATCTTGGAAGCTACTAGGCTTTACATACCAACTAAGAAATATTGTTCAAGGTTTAGGCCAAAATGGATGTCAGATGAACTAATGAGGCATATGGCAGAGAAGAAAAATGCATGGGATACTTACAAATTAACACATATTATGATAGATACAAGTTGATATGCAACCAAGTTACAAAGGAGGTTAGGCAGGCGAAGGCAGATTACGAGAAATCCTTGGCAAGGGATGCAAAGAAAAACAGCAAAGAGTTCTTTACTTATGTAAACTCTAGAAGGAAGGGGATGAATCAGATTGGTCCACTTGATATTGATGGGTCAACTGTTGATGATCCTGCTCAGGTAGCTAACAAACTAAATGAATATTTTGCATCAACATTCACACATGAGGAGTTATTCAGCGAGGGGAATGCCAGAGGTGTATTCAACTCTAGCAGTAAGCTACAGAATCTTGAAATAACTGGGAGTAAGGTGGAGGAGAAACTGTTGAAGATAAACACAAGAAAGGCACCCGGTGTGGATGGGATCTATCCAGTTATATTAAAGGAGGCAGCAAAGGAAGTAAGCAAACCCTTAGCCATAATTATGAGAGCTTCCTTGGACTCAGGGGAGGTACCCATAGACTGGAAATGTGCAAATGTGACCCCAATTCACAAAGGAGGATCAAAGGCTGACACAAGTAATTATAGACATGTGAGCTTAACTTCTGTTCCAGGAAAATTAATGGAGGCACTGGTTAAAGAAGCACTGCAGGATCATTTAGACAAGACTTCAGTTATAGCTTGGACACAGCATGGTTTTGTTAAGGGGAAGTCTTGCCTGACCAATTTGATTGGATACTATGATGCAGTCACAAAAGAACTGGATGCAGGGAATAGCTTTGATATTATATACTTGGATCTTAGAAAGGCTTTTGATACTGTTGCACATGGAAGACTGCTACACAAATTGGAGCAGTGTGACATTGGAGGCAAATTGCTGCTATGGATAAAGGGGTGGTTGAGGGGGAGAAGACAGAGAGTGGTAATCAATGGACACTGCTCATCGTGGACTAATGTTATTAGTGGAGTCCCTCAGGGCTCAGTGTTGGGTCCATTATTGTTTTCTGTATTTATAAATGAAATGTCCAAGTTTGCAGTCGATACAAAGGTTGGTAGGGTTGTCAAGGACACTACTGACACTATGCTACTGCAGTAGGATCTGGAAAGGTTGAGCAGATGGGCTGAGAGGTGGCAAATGAAGTTTAACATTGACAAATGTAAAGTACTACACATGGGAAACAGCAACCCCAGAGCAACGTATCAACTCTGTGGTACTACACTGACAGTGGTAGAGAATGAAAGGGACTTGGGGGTGGTTGTGCAGGCAGATATGAAGTTCTCTGAGCAGTGCAGACGGGCAGCAAGAGTAGCTCATGGAGTATTGTCAATGATATACAGGAATTTTTCCAGCAGGGATAAGGAAGTGATTATTCCCTTGTATAAGGCAATGGTCAGGCCACACCTAGAGTACTGTACACAGGTCTGAAGGCCTCATTTCAAGAAGGATGTAGAGCTGCTGGAACGAGTACAGAGAAGGGCAACAAGATTAGTGAATGGAACAAAGGGGTGCTCTTACGAAGAAAGGCTTAAGTTTTGCAAATTACAGTGTCTGGAGACTAGGCACCAGCGAGGTGATCTGATAGAGGTGTATAAAGCCTTGAATGGTTTGAGTATGCTCAATGCTGATGGGATTCTTCCTCTATCTCAGAAAAATCACCTGAGAGGGCATAAATTCAAATTGAGGAAAGACAGATGTAGGATAGACGTGCGGAAATTTGCCTTTGGCCAGCGGGTGGTTGGTTGGTGGAACAGACTTCCATCCCTTGTAGTGGAGTTTGATAGCCTAAACAAATTTAAGGCTCAGCTGGACAGGTATTTTTAACGAACAGAGGGGTGAAGTGGAAGTGGGCTTTTTTTTTTTTTTTTTTTTGGCTGATGCTGCAAAAGCTTGCTTTCTTGCATCAAATGCCTCTACTAATGCTAATGCTAACACTACTGGTGAGGAGAACAAAGGGAAGCTTTTACCAAGAAAGGCTTAAGTTCTAAAAATTGCAGTGTCTGGAGACTAGGCACATGTGAGGTGATTTGACTGAGGTGTATAAGGCTTTAATGGATGAGCAGCCTCAATGCTGATGGGGCATAAATTCAAATTGAGGAAAGACAGCTGTAGAATAGATGTGCGAAAATTTGCTTTAGCCAGTTGATTTCCATGTGTTGTTGTGGAAGCTGATAGCTTAAATAAATTCAAAGAATTGGACAAACTTTTAGAGTGAATGGATGGATGAAATGGGAATTTTTTTTTTTTTTTTTTTTTGGCTGATGCTGTATAAACTTGCTTTCTTGAATCACATGTCTCGCTAATGCTCACCTCATGAATTGCTTGTTGCCAGAACAGCCAATACTGATAAGATGCCCCGAGGGTAGCCATGTTCAAATGAGGGGGAAGATGAAGCTTGAGATACAAAACTAAACTTCAAGCGGTGTATTAGGGTAGTAAACTATAGAAGATTACTTAGTCGCAACTGTGTCTACAGTAATGTCAGGAGCATTGACAACTAATGCTAATATAATAGGACTAACAGAAATTGGTGATGACAAGTTCCACTACAGTTTCTAATGTATTTAGGAAAGATAGAAAGGGTGAAGGGGGTCATACTTCTTATCAAAAGCAACTTGAGTGTGAAAACAGCTTTTGCTGAGTCTGAAGTTATGTCTGCCAGCACAGACCCTATGTTGTGCGAGTTAGTTGGAAGCAAAGGAACCATGGCGTGTGAGTAATCTACAGATCGAAAACTGTGAAAAAATATGACAAGAGTTTTTACATGCAGATGCAATGGGTAAGCAAGTGTGAAGGTCTTATAGGTGACATTAATCTGTCCTCCGATTGATTGAAATAAGTGGGAAGGAAACTTACCATGGAGAAAAACTTTTTAAAATAAACTAGATGATTATTACCTATACCAGCAAGTTAGAGAAAGTACTAGGGGCAAGAATATTCTTGACTTCAAACAATTCACATGACATTCACAGGGCTTAAAGTACAGGAACTATTTGTCAGGAAGTGATCATGCAATTTTCAGTTGGAAGATGAAAATAGATGTTGCCATAATTAAAGGGTAGAGGCACAGGTTTTAACTTCAAAAGAAGGGAGTCTGACAGTTTAAGGCACTATATCGCATTTATGAACTGGGTGGATCACAAGAGATGGCAAATATATTTGATTTATGTAATCCTCCAGTTCATAGATGTGATATAGTGCCTTAAACTGTCAAAGTCCCTTCTTTTGAAGTTAAAACCTGTGCTTCTACCTTTAACTACTGCAACATCTATTGTCATCTTCCAACTGAAGATTGCATGATCACTTCCTGTACTTTAAGACACTGTGATGCCATCTAATTCATTTGAGGTCAAGAATATTGAGGTACAAGCCCCAATATTCTTGACATTCACAGAAGCCATGAATGCATACATACCTTTAAGAAAATAATGTAGGACGAGGATGCCTAAATGGATGGATGCGGAGTTAGCAGAAAAAGATAGTAGGGCAGTTATAGTGATGAAAAGTGCTTAATGCTAATGTATACAGGAATTTTTTTAGCATGGATAAGGAGGTGATTATCCCCTTGTATAAGGCAATGGTCAGGCCACACCTTGAGTACTGTATACAGGTCTGGAGGCCTCATTTTAAGAAGGATGTAGAGCTGTTGGAACGAGTACAGTGAAGGACAACAAGATTAGTGAATGGAACAAAGGGTTGCTCTTATGAAGAAAGGCTTAAGTTTTGAAAATTACAGTGTCTGGAGACTAGGCACCTGCGAGGTGATCTGACTGAGGTGTATAAAGCCTTGAATGGTTTGAGCATGCTCAATGCTGATGGGATTCTTCCTCTTGCTCAGAATAATCACCTGAGAGGGCATAAATTCAAATTGAGGAAATACAGATGTAGGATAGATGTGCGGAAGTTCGCCTTTGGCCAGTGGGTGGTTGGTTGTTTGGTGGAACAGACTTCCATCCTTTGTTGTGGAAGTTGACAGCCTAAATAAATTTAAGGCTGAGCTGGACAGGTATTTGGAACGAACGGAGGGGTGAATGGGGGAAGGGGGGCATTTTTTTTTTTTTGGCTGATGCTGCATAAGCTTGCTTTCTTGCATCATATGCTTCTACTAATGCTAAGCCTATAACAGGTACAAGTTGATCTGTAATACTACCACAAATAAGGTCAGGTAGGAAAAGGCTGCATATGAGAAAGCAATGGCCAAGAGAGCAAAGAATGGAGACAAGGAATTTTTCGTGATGTGAATACAAGGAAGATAAAAGCGAATCAGATTTGATCCTTGTGCACCAGGTGAGGGAAAGTCTTAGACAACCCAGCTGATGTTGCAGATGAATTGAACAAGTACTCTGCACCTGTGTCTTTACTGATGAAAGACATTTCATGCTAAGAAGAGGCTGTGCAAGTGAAGTGGAGCCATATGAAATTAGTGATGTCGTAATTACAGATGACTGTTTATTAGAAAAGGTTTTGAGCATAAAGACAAGTAAGGCTCCGGGAGTTGATAGTTTATGGCATATAACGTGAAGTTTTGAGGGAGAGTGCAAGGGAGTGTATTGAACCATTGAGGTTAATTATGAGGGCATCTTTAGATTGGAGAAGTGCCAATGTATCGCCGATACATAAGTGGTTCTAGGAGTGAAATTGTTAATTACAGACAATTTAGTCTGACTTCAGTGGTGGGAATAATCTTAGACGCAATGACTAAGAGTGCAGTACAGGGACATTTAGATAGATATGGCATTCTGAAGGACACACAACATTACTTTGTTAAGGGTAACTCACACTTAACTAAATTAGTATGCTATGCTGACATAATTACTCATGAGCTGGATGTAGGGAACATCAGGAGTCAAGGTGCTGCTGTGAATAAATAAATGGTCACATTGTTGTTGTTTGGTGCTATTGGTGCCATGGCTACTAGGGCAATAATGCACCTATTACAGTCTTAGTTGGTACAGGTTTGGTTTGTTTTTATTAAATGGGTGAATTCAGATAAGATGACATTTGTTTATAATTTTTTGGAAATGTGAAAAGATCATTAATGTCTCATTGGTTTCCCAGAAATGCAAGTTGATTACTGGAATACAGATGTGAAGAGAAAGCTATTTGTGGTTCTTTTATGTATAATGGGTGTTCAATGACAAGTGTTTTACTCAAGCTGTGTTTGGCATTTGCTACATAGTGGAGGATCATTCTGCGTGAGTAGGTAACTATGAGTTAGGTATACCCAATCTGCAATCTAGCAAGTATGACTTCTTCCTTCCTATACCCTCTTAGTCTTGACAGTCACTACTTGTGATCATTCTTAATCTGGTACAATTTATGGCTTTTGTGCTGCTTGCCAAATGGATAGCTATTTTTCCTACTGATAACATTACATGATGCATTTGTAATCTGTGTAAGGTATCTGGATGTCTGACGACATGAGATTCTCATTCTTCGCAGCAAATTCTGCTTGTTTGTTTCCTGTGACTGTCCTTTCTGTACACATTGTACTCTCCATATTCAGAATTCTCATTCCTTATATTTTCCTGTCTCTGATATACGTATAATTTTCCTCATTTGATGACTTAACTAGTACTTCAAATTTGTTCACTATACTCCTAGTATTAGTATACACACTAGTATGCATGCACTTTTTTTACTCTTAGTAACCTTATTACATTGTATGAATATACAATGTATTAGTTGCGTATAACAGCTACAAAGTGATCTGTAATAGTGCCACAGAAAAGGTTAGGCTGGCAAAGGCAGATTATGAGAAATTGCTAGCAAAGAGTGAGGATAAGAAATTCTTCACATATATAAATGCAAAGAAGAGAAGGACAAACCAGATTGGACCCTTATGTAATGGATGTGGGATAGTATTAGATACCCCAGCTGAAGTTGCAAATGAAATTCTCAACAGTTACTTTGCATTGATATTTACATAAGAAAAACCCTTTAGGTCAAAGAAAAATTATGGGAGTGAAGTTGAAAAATATCTAATTAATGATATTGAAATTTCACATGATTATTTTCGAGTCGACAGGCCAATAAGGCTCCTGGAGTTGAATGGCATATACCCTATAACCTCAATGAGTGCATTGAACCATTGAGGCAAATTATGAGAGCACCACTGGACTCAGGAGTGATTCCATTGGATTGGAAAAGTGCCAATGTATCTCCAATACATAAGGGCAGTTCTAAGGGTGAAGTGAGAAATTACCAGCCAATCAGCCTAACTTCAGTAGTAGGAGAAAATCATGGAGGCAACAATTAAGGGTGGAATTCAGGATCATTTAGTTAGAAATGGAATTCTGAAGGATACTCAACATGGGTTTTTTAAAGGGAAAACCATGTTTAACTAATTTGGTTAGCTATTTTAACAGGGTCACTCAAGAGCTGGATATAGGGAATAATTTTGACATAGTTTATTTGGATTTCAGCAAAGCTTTTGATTCAGTCCCACACGAGCAGTTACTTTATAGCTGAAACAGGCTGGAATCACAGGGAAAATCCTTAGATGGATAGCAGGATGGCTTCAAGGCAGGAGGCAGAGAGTTGTGATAAATGGTTATTCCTCAGATTGGGTTGATGTAGGAAGTGGGGTTCCCCCCAGGATCAGTATTAGGACCACTGTTGTTTTTGATTTTCATAAATGACATCATCTAAATTTGAAGATGATGTAAAGATTGGAAGAGTAGTTAATAATCACTGCCAAGGAGAGCTTCTTCAGAGTGACCTAGATAGACTTCAGGGTCTATCTAGGGTCAGAAAAATGGCAACTATACTTTAATCCAGGAAAGCGTGGGGTATTACACCTGGGGAACAGTAACCCCAAAATAACTTATACACTTGAAGTTAAACTAAAGCCAGTAGTGGAGGAAAGGAACTTGCATGTTACAATATGGTCAGACAAGTTCTCCGAATCATTTATAACCATGACAATTTTGTCCTCATTCATTTTACTTTGGCCTCTAAGGTGCTTTGTTGTTGTTTGTTTGTTATTTGGTTTTTAGGAGCATTAGCAACTAAGGCCATATTGCTCCAGGATATGCGGTGGTCATTCCCTGACCTTTCTGGTGATTAGACCAGGCTTGAACCCTGGTCTAATCAAGAAGCGTGTGCTATGCACCGCTGCTCCTTCCCACCTGGCTATGGAGGCACCTCTCTCTAAGGTGCCTTTATGGTCTTCTAAGGTTCCAAGCTCTGCAACCCACATATTTGAAGTCTTTCCTCATTTCAAGAAGCTCAGTGTGTTTCTTTAGGTGTGGTCTCCATACTTGAACACAGTATTCCAAGTGTGGTCTAACACTTGGAATACTGGGATTATGGCGTTCTTATCTCTACTAGCAAATGTTCGATAAATCATCGATGGCTCTTCCTTGCAACCTGTCTACAATGTTCGGAGAACTTGTCTGACCGTATTGTAACACACAAGTTCCTTTCCTCCACTACTAGGGGCCATAAATTCAAGTTGGGGGGGGGGATGTTTAGACTGAATTGCTGAAGTTTTATTTTAGTCAGTGAGCTATAAATTACTGGAATAAGTTACCTACATTGTTGGTAGAGGCTGACAGTTTGGGGAAATTCAAAGGTCAACTGGATAATTACCTATGGGAGGAGGGAAACATAGGTTGTGTATTTCCTTTTCTTTTATTAATTATATATTTTTAAAAAAATTTTTCTTCTTCTTATTTATTTTTTTTCTGGCTGGAGCAGCATTAGCCATAGGCTTTCTTGTACCATGTGGCTACTAATATATTACATGTTCAGAGGATCCCCGGTATCCGAGTATTCACTATCCAAGTCCCCGTAGTTATGAGGATTTGAAAATTAAAAAACTAAAGGAAGCCCTCGAGAAAATTGACCAAGCAAGCCATTCTCACAAAAATATCCAAGCACTTGAATATTTTTGTGAGAATGACCCTCTTCATTATTGTGCAGCAAGTTAAGTGTGAAGTTAAAGACATCACTAAATGCTACAACACAATTTTATGTGAAAAAATATGGCAAAAAAATAATAATAATAAATTAACTCTGGATTCATTCTTTATTTGTAAAACTGAAAAATAGTGCAACTTCAATTAACCTTACATTGTTCAACATATAAAACTGTCCAATAAAATAATTGAATCATTTTTCATTCCTTCAATCCATTTTTTTTTTTTTTTTTTTTTTTTTATTATGAATGCATCAATAACATTACAAAAATTTGGTCCCCGTTTTAAGTGGATTTTCTGTAACCAATTATCTTTGGATAACGAGGACCCCCTGTATTTGCTTGTTTCATGAGAATTCCCATCAAGTCTTTTAATCCCCCGACACGTTGATTTCCAGGCTGTTGCATGTTCCAAGAGAAGCGGCACGAGAATCACTTTCACACCTGCCTGTGGCTACTGTGTATCCCTCCCCCCAAAGGCTAGCAGTTTTCCAAACCACCTAACACTGCCTCAGTATCAGAGCAAATATTCTCGCTCCCCCTTCTATTTAATTGTATCTCAACGATTTCTCATGTTAACAAGCACAGAGCATACTGAAAAAATTTCTACCCCATGAGCTTTACCTATTTTCTCCAGGGATAGGATTGATTGACAAGGCTCTAATTGTGTACTGAGCAGAATTACAGACACTTAATTTCAATTTCAATCCTAAACTGACTTTTTTCTGTCAACATTGTTCTGTTTGATTTGAGTTTTATTGGCACATTAGCAACTAAGGCTATAATGCACCAAACATACTTTGTTCTGTACTTGCTGTTTAAATCCTCAGATTTCTTATTCTTAATATCATTAGTACCAACATTTACACCACCTTTAAAAGATGATATTGGCTCTACATAATCAACTTTAGCTCCTGGTAGACATGTACTCATCCTATCCCACCTGTCTGTTTGCACAATATACAGTAGACTCTCGATTTTCCGGGATAAATGGTAAAAAAATATTCCCAGATAATCAATTTCCTGGTTAATCCAAAAATACAGTAAGTCCTCAACATATGTAAGAGATACGTTCCAGGACTTCCTACGTAAGTTGAGTTGTACGTAACTTGGGAATGACTATAAAATATTGCTGCTATATCCTCAGAAGAATGAAGAAAAATAGTTATACATTTTTAATTAGTTCAATTAAAAAATTTATCTGGGGACAGCGGTGAAGTAGCCGGAGTGGCACATAAGAAAAGAAAACATAAAAGGAAGAAAAAACGCCTGTTATTGTACTGTAAAAACTGTATGTATTTCGTAGCCTTGGTTATTATAGTTGACCTTCATTGGTGCTGGCTGCTTCTCATATACTGTCTTTCTCCTTTATTATTGTGTTCACCATTGCCACTGACAACAAATCTGAATTCTGTGCGATACTTGTTAATGTTTGGCCATTTTCATGCATCCTTATTATTTTAATTTTCTGATCCAACTCTATCGCTTTCCTTTTATTGGTAGATTTACTAGTAGCGCTGTCACTTATTCTCTTAGTCGGCACCATGACAAGCACCATGAAAAGAGGCTAAAACTCACTATTATCACTCCACCCGAGCTCACATTTTACTAAAGCACATTTCTAGAGGTCACTGCCATAAAACAATAAAAAAAAAAAAAAAAAAATTTTGCACTTTCCAGGTTATTCGGCTTTTCTGTTAGTGAAATTAGTTATAAACGGGTAGTAAATGCGATCTAATTGCATTTGCGATAATACAGATAGCTGGAATTCTGCGAGTTTTTACATTATGGCAAAATGTGTGTCCCCTTCACTTGAAATCTTCAGTCATAAAAAAAATACAAATAACGTAACATAAGTCGGGGACTTACTGTATCGAAAAATGTTCAGCAACTATGTAAAAAAGTATGGCAATAGATAAAAAAAAAAAAAACTTAGCACGCACTACTCCTGTGTTCAATATGATGCGTCTGTTTATTTTTTTACGATGTCGATTTTAAATGTAAAATCGACAACGTATATGGTTTGGTCACCAACATTATAATGGTTTTTTAGAGATTTAACGGATGCTTCATTTCAAACTTTTGAATAATTTCAAGTTTTTGTTTAATTGAAAGCACAACTCTTGCATTTGCCCATCACTTTCGCAATTTATAAACAACAACAAAAAAAAAAAAAAAAAAAAACAGTGGGGGTTGCAAGGTAATAGGTACACTAATCTCCTAATGACAACTTATAACGCTGCTACTTGTCACTTATTTACGACTTGCAAAACATCTGTTTATACACCTATTCTATTTATTACTTGAATTTTATGATTTCTGTTTGACTGATTTTTTTTTTTTTTTTTTTTTTTAAATTTGGAATCTTGAAGTATCCAGGTTAATCCGATCCCAATAAATCGAAAGTCTGCTGTATTTCCTGTTTTCCTGACAGTTGAGTCACCAACTATAGGTACTGCCTGTGGGACCAATGATCTTTGCTGCAGAGGATGTTGTTGTGTCTCTAATGGTGGTGAATGGACTTGAGCATTGTGCTCTGCTAGCATTTAGCCAACAAATTTTTATCACAAACATCCTGTAAGTGTTTTTCACTTCAAAAAAATTTAGAATATCCCATAATATGCCCTTTACACATTCATAAGATTAAAAAAACCACCTGTAATAGACAAATTTCCAGTAATATCCTGGAAAAACTAGAAATAACAGATATGCAAACAAAAATAACACGCTGCTATTTATAAATCCCGATTTGTTTTATTCTATTTCACAACACAGAATAAATATTTAAAACAGAAATAGCAGTATTCTTTTATATGTCCTATATAACAAATGAAAGTACATTAATAATAGTTAGAAAAAATATGAATAAATTCTTTATATACTCCAAGATAGCTACATAAGGTCAGATGAATCTAAAAGGTGAAGAACATTATCATATTTAGCAGTCACATTTGCTTGAACAACAGAAGTGAAATGCATATATGCTGTACTCGCACTTAACTACTCAGCTATAAGCACAGCTGAATAACAATTAATTTAAAAGTCGCTTCACATTCTAAATGTACTTTGTAACATTATTTAAATAATTGCTATGCTTAATTGTTATTCTAAACCAGTGTTTCTCAACCTTTTTTTAATTATCGTCCCCTAAAGGGTTTTATAGAAACATTTTTTTCCCTAATCGGCCCCCCCCATGAAATTTTAAGCAAGAAAATACTTTATACTTATTCTTTTTATTCAATGGAATCCCTGAGCCTAATGCTTCTTAGCTAAAAGTTCAATGTTTGGTATGATGTTAGTAAGTTTAATTCTAATGTCTCTTCTTGAACATATCAATTCTGTTTCTTTCCTTTGTTAATATTTTATTTACTGAACTAAAACCACTTTCAACCATACAAGACATTGGAAAACTAAGTACTTTGGCCATTTCAGACCACATTGTTGGATAAAGAAGTTTAGTTGTTTTTGATCCTCACAACACAGCCATTCCACCTTTTTCAAATTTATGTTTGCATTCTTCATTACATTTTAATTCAATGAGTTCTTGAATTTCTTCACTAGCAGATCACTATGTGACTATTTTATTGATGGTTTTAATAACTATACGGAGAAATTGATAAAGAACTGGACAAATATTTTTTGCAACCAGATGATGTCGGTACTCAATGCAGTGAATTTCAAGAAATTCGGGATATACTTCCTTTAGGTGGGCTGTAAAATTTTTGACTTCCAAACATGGAGGTAGCACCATCAGTGGCACAAGATGGCAAATTTTTCAGTGGTAATTGTTTTTCATCAAACCATGTTTTTACAGCAGCAGCAAAAATGGATGCTCTAGTACAGCCAGTTTCTATAGATTTTACAAACATCTCTTCTTGCAATTTACAATCATCATCGAAATAATGAATGTATGCATTAGAAGGGCCTTATTGTCAGTAACTGTGGATTCATCAATCTGAATAGAAAATTCTCTTTTTTTAGTTTGTCAATTAGTTGCTATTCAATGTTAACTGACTATCCATCCAGAATAAATTTTGGATGGATAGCATTCAGGAAATATAGTCACATACTAAAGAGCAATATCCCAGTTTGTCTGAAACGTAAAATAATGAATCAATGTATACTCCCCACCATGACTTATGGAAGTGAAACTTGGGCACTCACCAAAAGAATGGAAGAGAAGCTAAGAACTACACAGCGAAGAATGGAACGAATTATATTGGGAATCAGACTGTTAGATAAGAAGAGAAACACATGGATTAGGCAGCAAACTCAAGTAAAGGACATTCTTATCAAAACTAAAGAACTAAAATGGTCTTGGGCAGGACACATAGCTCGAAGACATGATGACAGATGGACTAAGAAAATAACAGAATGGTACCCAAGAGGAGCTAGAAGAAAACCTGGAAGACAAAGGCAGAGATGGATAGATGAAATTCATGAGTTTGAGTAGTAAATGGATGGCCAGTGCTCAAAACAGAAGGAACTGGAAAGTTGCTGGAGAGGCCTTCATCCTGTAGTGGATTGAAAATGGCTGATGATGATGATGTTAACTGACATCTCATCAATTCGTCTTCAAATTGAATCATTGCTCAATGGCAATGCTTTTAAAATACTGGAAGGATTTTGATGCATCACTGTTGAATTTACAACAGAAATAATGTTGGTCTCTAATGTTGGTCATTAACAGTCTCAGCAACTGTATGAGTACTACCAATTTTTGCAATTATTTCTGAAATTTTATAAAACGCAATCATTCCATCATCATTTGTTTGTGTGTTCTTCTTAAATAAGGAAGTAACAGTGTTGCTAAAAATTCTGTTTTAAATTTTTAAAATTTTCAATATGTTTACCAACTTTATCAAGATGTTTCCTTTTCAAGTGATCTAAAAGTCTTGGCTTCATAGTCTCATTTGAAAAAGTTATTACACAAGACACATGGGCTGTCTTGAGTCAAATGGGCTTTCAATAGAACCATAAGTTAAACATTCATCCAGATACTGTTGACACTTTTTCTTTTCAGCACTTGACATCATTGTTAATGGGTTGAATAACTACAAAGATTTAAATCATAAAATATAAACTATTCTTATTTAACTCTCATAGCCCATGTCACTCACAAAAGCATGGTAGATCAAAAATAAACAACTTCCACAATGAAACAAATGAATACTAATTGTCGCTTAGAAAGTAGAAACAATAGACTGAAACATTTCCTCATCCCATCCATGTCTCATGACCAACGAAACAAAATAATAAATAAATAAACCATGCCTACTACGGCACCACTAAGGTCACAGCTGTTGTAAAGGAGCAAATGGCAAGGATTGCAGAGACATTAACTCTGAAAGCACTTAGGTATTTAATGCCTATGAAAAGCAAAGGTGGTTGAATTAAATCAAACCCACTATTTTCCTTTTATCAAAATTTCTCACTCACTCCTAATATAATATACCTATATGTTAAAATCAGTTGTCTCAGGGGAAAAGAAAATGCAATGAGAGAAATTAAATATTAAGGAATAAGATGTCGTCAGGTAGGGTTGAACTTTGGTGGGCCACAAACCATTGTAATAACCACGATTTTTTTGCTCCCCAAAAACGATTTTTGCCCACTTGGGGGAAAAGTCGCCCCCATTGAGAAACCCTGGTCAAAAGGTTAAGATCATATTAACTTTTTGACCAGAGTTTTGTCTGTATTTTTGACCTTAATTATAATAAATATTATTTACAACCATACATAATACAAAATGTTCACCTTTAAACCAAAATGTGAAAGAAAAGATTCCGCAAATGATGAAAGAATTCTGCAAATGGAAGTAGAAGTTTAACAAGACATAATAATCAGGTATGTAATTAATAACAAGTTAATTTTGTAAGTATGATATGAATCAGAAATTAAATGCAAAAATCAACTTTTTACATTGATATAAATGACAATACTCAAAACAGCCTAGAAAGTTTAGAACATTATATCTGCATTCAGGTTAAATTCATTAAAAGCACTACTTACATATGCTTTTGAACAGAAAATCAAAATTTGATGATAAAAAAGATTTATATAAATTGCAGAAATTACCTTAGTATTGAACTAAAGTTAAAATAATTAAACACAGTGAAATCATGGGGAAATTCATACCTTTACAATATAAGAAATCAGTGCCTTGTTAAAGTTAGTCATTTCTAAGTGGAAACTATTTACTTTTTTTTTTTTTTTTTTGGAAACAATGTAGGTTAAGTTACTTATAATAGATAATAAATGTTAAGTTACTTATAATAGATAATAAATGCAAATTAGATAGTTTTTCTCCCAAAATTCTCATAAGTAGTTTCCAAAGAGAAAATCATGGATAGGCCTTAATGAGAAACACAAGGCAACATGAGCGTAAAAACATCAGAAATGAAACTGTAATTAAAATGAACTACAGCTGTCTAGAGCAGAAAGTAAGTAGTGTCATAGAGACTGAGTGCCAGAAATATAGCCAATCATTTTTTTTTGCCCCAGCCACATTTGTTTTTTTACTATAAATTATGGATGTGAATTTTGGTTTTGAGTGTAGGATGAGTGAAATACATACCTGCTAATATTTAGAAATAAGAGTACAGAAAACAATTAATATAAATCTTTCAGCGAGCACACTAGAATAGTGTTAAAAGAGGTTTCTTCCAAATTAATGAATAAATATTATAGGTTCATTTCCACAGTCTTTCTTTTTTTTCTTTATCTACAGCACAGCCAGTCACAGTCTACAGCTAGCAATTTTTTTTTTATTTTTTTTTTTTATTATTTTGCATGGGTTGAAGGCTAAGAAAGAAGAAGATACTGGCTGACATTATTAGATCTGAATATTGTAATTTTCAAGAAATAACATGTGAAGGAAGGTTGTTCTACAGAACTGAAGCAGAAGAAAAACTTAGTTCTGTGAGTTCGGAGCTGAAGGTCGAAGAATGTTAGCAACTTCGAAATAAATGGCATTTCAAATAATCTAGTATTGATTAATAAAAATATATTGTATATAGCCTAATATACATACAGGCTATCTTGCAGTGATGACCGAACTATTGTTCTTCTGAACTTCTCTGCACATGAAATGGAAGAGAGAGAGAAAAAGATTTCTTTCTGGAGTACTTGTCTGACACATACATTAGGAGAAAACAATACTCAGAGGAAATAAATCAACCTGAATCCTTGAGTATGCTGCACATTTTCAATATCTTTTCAAGAGCAAATAATCAGAATTAAGTTAAACATTTTAGGAAACTAGATAAGTATACATGGGCAGAAATCACAGTAAATACATAGATGCCACTACCACAAAATAGTAAAATAAAACCGGAACCACATTATAATTCAGTGCTTTCAACTGCTGTGCAATCAAAATAAGCAGTGATCTTTATGGCAGCTTTGAAGCAAACATCAACAACAGATTTATACACTCTGACTTGAAAAATATAGCAAAATAGAAACATCACTGAAATCTGGAACTTTCTGTAAAACCATAAAATATAGGACTTCCAAAGGCCTTCTGGAAAATGCAAAAAAAAGTTCAGTAAACAGGAAGTCCTCTAAATATGTTTATCTATTGAGTTAAGCTTTTTACGTCATATTTTTAATGAATTTGTAAGCGTGCACAAGCTATAAGTATATGTTCAAATTAAAATATTATAGAACTGTACATTCTGAATACAACTGTATTTGAAAAACACTGCAATATGAGGAAAAAGTAGTGAATTTTATAACAATATTTCTAAGTTTTATTGGCTGATGTCAATATATATTTTCAAAAATTTGCATTTCTCCACTGATGGGATAAGTAAGCCAGCTGTGAAAACTGGCAGCACTGATGCTTGCACACAGTGGCATATATAAGTAAGAATTTAAGAGGGAGTGTGTTGAACTTCTGCCAAAAAAAATTCTGCATTTCACGACTAGATTGATTCATATATTTACAAAAGTGATTAAGAATTTTAAATTTTCAGTAAACTAAGGGATATCTTGGGATACTGATGGTTTATAATTAACTCACAACAGAACAATTTTCTGTGTCCATGAGGCACCCTGACAATGTACTATTTTTTAAACATAACTATTTTTATAAAACATTTTATAACATATTTCTTAATGTGATTCTTTGTTAATACAATTACTGCCCATAATGTATTATGTGTATTTAATAGTAAACTCTTAATGGAAATAACCCATGAGAAATCAGTTTTACCGTTCACAAGTCAGAGATGCACTAATTGAAACCACCAATTATTTAATGAGAAATCAATGAGTCTTGTCATAGTAGTATCTCATATTTGAAACAAATAACAGAATAGCCTTTCAGTAATGTTATTTGTTTAAAATTAGTCCATTTATGAGGTGAATCATGAATACAGAGAGTTTTTCTAGCATGAGCATACTGTAAGACCATCACATTTACTTAGAACAATCAAAATCTGTAAGCCATAAGACAAGCCAAGACACAACTGAACCATTAAGATCTTACAGGCTACTTGAATTGGCAAATCTACTTCTTGGTTTTGCCACTCATTCAAATAGCACATCAGAGTTTGGTTCTCTCCAGTTAGTACTTCCAAGTTGTTAGTAGTGTCACCATTTGTTTATATAAGCAACACCTATGTTTATATCCATTTTACTGGTATATTTTGGATTTTTCATAATATTTGCTGTATAAAGTGGGCCAGACAACTGAGGATTCAAAACACAAACAAGTTTTTTTTTTTTTTTTTACATTACAGTGTAAATGAACTAGGATTGAACTGTTAAAGAAACAGTGCAATTTTGGCAAAGCAACTGTGTGAAACTTGCAGTTGGTTGACTGTTTTTACAGACAGTAACACAAAAAAGAAAGTAAAAAGGCACACTTACATTACATTTTTCTGTGATATAGGACACTATTTTACTGTACTATGCACTGTAAAATATGTATTACAATACAAATTTCAGTACAGAAATGGAGTATTTTTAGCTCCCTCTAACTTATGTAGAATTATAATACAATCACAAAATCCAGCAGGGGTTACATTCAAAGCTTTCTAGATTCTGGTGGTTCAACAGTAGCGTTGACTTACTGAATTAATTTATTTCCAAGGTGACATAGCTCCTGCTATGTGCTCAAAATTTTTCCTATTCAAAACAAATTCATGGCCTGTGTGTGTGTGTGTGTGTGTGTGTGTGTGTGTGTGTGTGTGTGTGTGTGTGTGTGTGTGTGTTTTAATTGGTTTACAGGATTTCTACTGGAATTTTTGATATTGCACATTATTTTCAATACCCTGCATTTCAAGTTAATGGAGTTTTCATAATAATACATAATTATTGGAATTTTTATATGCTCTATATGCTTTGAGGCTAAGCACATAGTAATTTTATTTTTGAATTAGTAAACTTAATTTTGTATTTTTAATTAGTATATGTTTTCCATTTTGTATACTTTTTATAGTGTAAGTGATATGAGTAATATTAAGTAATTACAAATGATTTGAATCCTTAAAGATAAAACTCAATATACAATACAAAACAGCAATTCAGTACACTACCCACAATCAAGACTGTTTTTAGTGCTAATTATAAATATTTGTACTTACCATATCAGTACCTAAGTCAATACATAAAATGGTCACAGTTCCTAGTGGCAAAGGTACATCAGCCAAGATGAACAGCAGAAATGGAGAAATTTCAGGAATATTACTGGTAAGGGTGTAGGCAATAGATTTTTTCAAGTTATCAAATATCAGACGTCCTAAATGGAAGATAATGCAATTGATTAAAACTTCTTTTAATAAAAACTATACAAAAATAGTTACATATAGTCCACATGATAAAAATTGTTTCCCACATTCCATTTTATTTATAAATAAACTAAGTTATGGGGGGGGGGAAACATAAATAAAAGAAAAAAAAAATGGATAGTTCTTTTGTTTTAATATAAATGGTTATTAGTTGTGTTTAAAATATTTATAACGTAGACCAGGACTGGAAATTTGTTAAGGATGGTGTGTCGGATTCACTCTGGGAAGTGGTGGCATGGCTGGTGGATTCACTGTGGTTTACAGTCTATGATGAATATTGGAAATCAGGGACTGTGTGTGTGTGTGTGTGTGTAAGAAAACAAGGGATTATCTGACAGCAAATTTGCAAAAAAAAAAAAAATGGGTGCAGCCCACAGGGTCAGATGGAATTTTGAAATATATTTAGGGAACTTCGCTTTTCACTCTGAAATTAAACTTGATTTTTGTACACCTGTGAACTTTCATGGCTATGCCTTGATAGGATGATTAAATGTAATGGTCTCATGAAGCTATTTGGGATCACCTCTGGTACCAACTTTGGCATCAATGTTATGGGTTCCTAATTTTCAATCTAGGCTAATGACGAAAACAAATCAAAATTAAATACAAATGGGGAATGTACTCTACAGCAAAATACAAACTTAGAATATAATAAAAATAACACACACACACACACACTAAAGCACTGTATTAGATAAAATAATATTTAGAAAGAATAATGTAATCATGGAAAGTCATGTGAGCCAAGACTAATATCATATACATGATACATCACACATGTGATAGTATAAGAATAAATAAATAAAAAAGGATACAAGAGCAGCTAGGTATATACACTGAATGGACAGAAATCATGGGATATCTACCTAGTAATAGGTAAGCCCACAATGAGGCATTGAGTCCACTAGTTCACGAAAGAGTTCCACAGGTATTTCCTTCCATGCTTGCTGCACTGCTGTCCATAATTCTGCCACATTCCTGGGTGGAGGATCCACAGCTCGAATGGACCTTTCCACAGCATCCCAAAAGTGCTCCACAGAGTTCATGTCCAGGAAGGCCATTCCATGATGGCAAAATCTGCAGAATGCTCTTCGAACCATATTCTAGTCACCACCGCTCTGTGGGGAGGCCCATTGTCCTGCTGGTGCATGATGACCACAAAGGGATGCAGATGGTCTGCAAGGATGGATGGACATGTAACCTGGACTATTTAGAGATGTGTCTAGACGTACCAGAGGTCCCAATGTGTGCCAGTTGAACACGCCCAAGATCATTACCAACCGTCCACTTGCCTGAACAGTTCCTTGTTGATACCAGCATCATTCCTATATCCATACACAAGTGCCTATGCTGACAAACTGAAACATATAATTATCTGAATCTTATGTTTTGTGGGGTCCATGAATGCTCTACTTCCTCTGAATGGTGTGTGTGTGTGTGTGTGTGTGTGTGTGCGCGCGTGCGTGCGCGCACACTAAAAATGATACACAAAGTTACACAATCATGCAGAACAAAGTCTAGCAATATCTTCACCACAAGGTAAGCAATATCTTCACCAAAACACTTAAGGTAAACTGCCCAATGTTACACATTGATACCGTATACCTATGCTAAATGTAACACACACAACACTAACTGTTGGGCAATGTTAAATGTCTGTTACAATATTTAGTTTGTGCAATGTTCGGTGCAAGCACATGGCACTGAACTGTGTAATGTTCGGCAGTTTACCCTGCCTTTTTGTGTGATGACAGCACTGTTTCTCACCATTAATGTGTATATATGTACAAATGGATATATGTGTGTGCACATGTATGCACACACACACACACACACACACACACACACACACACACACACACACACACACACACACACACACACACACTTCTGGAGAAGTGAAGTAGTCATGGAATTTATGATGCAACACATTTGGGTAATTATTTATACCTTTCACTTTATTTGTCAGAATTGGCAGATGAACTTTATACCTTTCACTTTATTTGTCAGATATTGGCAGATGAAATTAGTATAGGATTCACTGTTATCAATAACAGTCTTCCACTACCACAATAAACATCCCACGATAATTATGAGTGCTTCCTTCATTTACTAGTTCATAAGCTATAAGAAAAGAAGCAATATAATAAAAATGAAACTTTACACCGTAATTAGTGTCAAACTAATAAAAGCAGAATCATTGCAGTAAAATCTCAACTTAAAACACTTTATGTGGGTAAGGCATGTCTACTGGTGCTGACTATCCATCAAATATGAAAGAAATGCACAGTTGTTACAGTTACTATATTATAAAAAATTGTTATACCAGGAAGGGGATAAAAAAAAAAACCATGAGCTAGGTGCAGTATTTCAACAACAAATTACTTCAATGGCCATATAACAACAAAAAAAGCTTCGCACACTATTTTATTAATAGCTGAAACTAATAAATGAAAGAAACTCCAAATCTTCTCATTAACATCCATTAAATTTGCTTTTTATTATTAGTAGTGGTGATAGTAGCATATATGGTGCAAGAAAGCAAGCTTAAAAAGTATCAGCAAAAAACCCCTCCAACGTCCTGTCCATTACCCTTAAATAATTTGTCTAGTTCTTGAATTTATTTGCACTATCCACTTCTACAATAACAGATGGAAGTTTGTTTCACCAATCAACAACCAAATTTTATTGTTAAAATATTTTTAAAGATAGCAAATATTAATCAGATCGAGGACAAAAAGCTATTTGTTCCCAAAGTCAGTTAAATTGAGGTTTGCTAAAGCAAGTTTTTATTGTATTAATATTAAAGGAAGCATGAAAACCAACAAATTTAACTTTTTAACAAATTAATATAATTTAAAGAAATAATCCAGTTACATTTGTAGTTTTTAGCTTTATATGTATTTTTTAACCACAGCAGACATTATAAAATTATGTATTTCTCTGCAATACCCATTATTTCTTACTTATTTCCAAGTTTAATTCACTCATTTGTTTTATTACCATAACTGACATTTGGGGGTTGAATATAAAAACAAATATTAATGACTACAAAGATAACAGCTCAGATCATATACAACTGGAATCTTTACTACATTCAATTTTCAATCATAGGATCATTCTTCTCCCCTGAAGACCAAGAACTATGATAAGGCTTAGCCTCTAAGTTGAATAAAAGCCCAAGTGTTAATGTAGAGTACTCAGCCTTGATCTTGGCCTCCCCAAGATTGAAAACCAAATGCAGTAAAGTGTACAATCTTATTTGGTTTTGGGTAATTTTTTTATTTTTTTTTTTATTGAACTGCTAAGTTAAACTATATCCCCTGTAATCCTATAGTATTTTACTAACACAGATCTCTTAAAAACAGCAAGAAAAATTAATTGTAATATTATTAATAATTTTAAGACTCATTAAGCTCAGCAAAACAGACAGTGTAACTGACTAACAATGTTTTTTTTAGTGTTTTTGTTAAAATTAGCTTCTTCCAAAGAAGTGAAATTCTACTATATTCATCAATCCACGCCCCAAACATTGGGTACTATCCTCCCAATGTTGGCAATATCCACAGACACCAAGCTCAGCACTTTGGAAAAAAAAAAAAAAAAAAAAAAGTGACTTAACAATAATTCATATTCACCAGATCATCTATCACAAACTAGCCTTGTTTACATAAAAATAAATTCTCATAAGTCAGTACTATCTTCAGAGAAAATGCAGAGCTCAGTGGTCACATGTATACCAATGCATGTGACCACTGCAAACTAATGCAAACCATAGATTAACAGTAGCCGCAGGCAGAAGTGAAAGTGATTCTTGCACTGCTTCTATTGTAATGAGCAGCAGACTCAAAAACAAGGTGCTGGGCATTTCTAGAACTGCTGGGAGTCATTGCAGAACAAGTAAACACATAGGCTGTGTTAGGGTAACCAAGAGTAAGAGCAGATAATGTATACTTGCATGTACACCAATGCTAGGAGTTTAGAAAATAAATTTTATGAATTTGAGGTGCTGGTCAAAACATCAAAGGCAGATATTGTTGGGATGAGACATGGTGTCACACAGATATAAGGAATGCAGAATTGGAATTTGGAGAGTATGTGTACAGAAAGGATAGACAGGATAGGAAGGGAGTAGGGGTTATCTGTTAGTTAAGAAACACATAATATCTAAGGAAGCGCATCCAGTTGACATGGGTGGACAATGCAGAGTCAGTTTGGTGTGACATCAGGGGTAAAGGAAAGGGTTTTTGCTTTTGTAAAGGTGACTACACTGGGAAAGCTAAATTGAGAGTAGGAGTGTGTATTAGGTCTAATGACTCTGATGAGTACAACAAACAACTGTACAGTGAAACAGAGTGGGCCAGTAAATCAGATTGTCTTATAATGGGGGATTTTAACTTCCCAGATATTAACTGGTATTTTTGGGTTGGTCACTCGCACAATAGCAAGGGTTTTGTAGATTTATTGGATGATTGTTTTCTACAGCAGTGATTCTTCATGCATTAAGAATTTGCAGATAAAGGAACCACTAGGTTGCAGTTCTCACAGTGTGGAGATGAGGAATTTACTCAAAGATGTAACTAGTATCATTGAAAGAAAAGTTTTTGCTTCTTGTATTTTTGATAATGCTAATTTTGGATGCTAAGGACAGAGAATTCTGAGTTCCTACTGCTGCATCTACCTTTTAGATACTGTAGATATAAACTTATCACACCAATTATTTTGTAATTACTATAGCCTAATATGAACAAACAAGTGTCATTCCTAAATGTTCTTTGAAAATGATTTATGCACTCCTAACTAATAACTAAAGACTCTACAAGTTTTGAGTGTAATGTGGCTGTCTTCAAGGACAACATCAGATGAGGTATCATTAATTGCATCAATTACTGATGTTAATGGACATACTAAGGTAAAATCATGTTCTGTGCAGGTTCTTCCATCTTTGAACTGCTTATGCCATCTAAATATAGATGATTTGAGTGTAGCAGTTTCTTCATAGGCTTTTTACAAAAGTTATGTTTTTATTGGTATTTTTATCCAGCAGGACAAAAATTTCACACTGGTTTGCTGTTCAGTCATTATTTTCCTTGCGAGTATATTGTCCTTGCTCAAGTTTGATACTTATTTTTAGAAATTATTGCAAACCAGAAGAGAGACAAAAATATATTTTACAGATGAAAAAAAATCACAGGCTTAAATATAGTTTTCATTAATAATCATTCCACACTTTGTGTAGTAAAATTAGTTTCTGTATTCATTGTTTATTTATAACTAAGTGTGGTTTATAAACGGCTAGTGTTTCATTGCCATGCCAAAGATGCCCGTGGCATTATGATACGTTGGATAATAAAGGGAGAGAAGTCACTGTTCATTGTAAATAATCATATAAGCATACTAGAATTGCCAATATTATATTTACCATAATCAAAACAGCCCCCATATAAAAACTGATTATTTTAGTAATAAAATTTTAAGTTTACCTTCTTCAACTCCTGTTACAATTGATGCAAAGTTGTCATCTAAAAGGATCATATCGGCTGCTTGTTTACTCACATCACTACCTGCAATGCCCATGGCCACACCTATTGAAACAAAACAATTAAAATAAGCAAACTAAATCCAACAATATATAATTTTATCCACACTGTCTCTGAAATTAGAAAATTTCACTGAATATTAAATTTTCTAAAATGCAGTGTTCTGATAGTGGACTGAATATCGACTATCTAAATGTCATGCTATCATCCTAGAAAATTTCTGAAGTACTGGCTACTTTGATCATCATTATTAAACTCCATTTATTGTTCAAATAAAAGCAAAATAAAACAATCACAACAAATAATTTGCATGGTTATCTGGCACATATCAGGTTCAATGGTACAATAGACTCATGGTGGAGCCAGCAATGGAAATATGGAGCACTTAAAGCCACAAACACTAGCAGAAGTCATGTGAGTAGATAACTCTCACATCGTACTTCTGTGGGTTTTTTTTTTTTTAATTATTGCACCCAGTCATTACTGTCATATGACAACCATGTATCACATGAGCCCTTTGCTATTATTAATCGATCTTTTTGGTTATTTTCATTTTATTTGCATTTATTCTATTTAGCATTTTATTAATATTTATGTAAGTAGTCAGACCTCTTTATAACAAAATCAATCATCCCCTTGAAAAAATTCATTACACAGAAATTTCATATTAAAGAAATATGATCTTTTCACCAATAAAAAAATACTGTAATTCAACATTCAGAAATAAAGTAAAAGATGGGAAAAATCAGAAATAAGTGGGAATAAATTTTCTAATATTTTAAAACAATTAATTTATTAATACACTCATATTAAGAAATGACTACTTACATGATGCACACAATATATTAGTACACTTAAGAATTATGTAAAATATTTCTTTATTTTTTGTTGCACATTGGATTCTACTGTAAACCGTTCATAAAAACAATTTTTTCACACTGAAGGCCTCGATGCAAAGTGTTGCAAATGCTGCCAACATATCATGTTTGAAAGGTTTACCCACATTTTCATCCAACTCGTCGTCGAGATTGTCACTAGTTCTTTGAATACTCTCCAAAATGTTGGAGTTACTCGAATATTCAGCTACTATGACATCATTATCAACTTCTAAAAATTCGCAAAGAACAATTTCTCTACTCATCACACCTCGCTTGGAACTCTTCCCAAGATTGCTCAATGTCTTGTAGTAGTTCATCCCTCTCATTGCAGTTAGTGTTTTAGCAAAACCTGCTTTTGTGAAACAATTCTTAATCGTTATTTCTGTCACATTTTGAGTCCACACTTTCCCCAACTCTGATATGCACATCTGCAAATCTATAACAGAATCTATAGACCGTTTAGTTTCTATTCTCAGTATAATTTTTTTTCAGTATGCATTTTTGGTAGTTCATTTTCAAATTCTTGGCCCATTGGGTGCAGTTTAGATGAGGTATTTGGAGGGAAGAAAACAAGCTTCACACTTGTAAGTTTCAAAATTACCAAGTGAAGGTGGGCAGGGCAGTTGTGAACAATCAACGTGATTTTTCTGTTTTTGTCATCTTTCTATCGAAATTGAAAATCCATTACTCAAAAATTTCACTTGGCATCCAAGTTTTTTTCGTAGTTGTAGTCCAACTCTAACGATTTTACTCCTTTGAAACATGAGGAGTGTTTACTTTTGTCTATCACCAAAAGCTTCAGTTTTTCATTACCAGCCATTTTTACACCAACTGAAACTGTAATTCTCTTGTTACTATTTTTAGCACCTTTAAAAGTCAGTATCTTGTTCAGCAAACATTTAAAAATAGACCTGTTTCATTGATGTTGAATATGTCTTTGGGCTCATAGCCCTCCAAAATTTTTTTCAAAACTGTTTCTTTCCAGTGGATATAGTCTTCTTCGATTGAAATTCCACTTTCATCAGAAACAACTTTTTCGAGTAAGCCATGGCACTTTTTAAATTTGTCCAGCCAACCAGAACTGGCTTGGAATGTTTTATGCCCCAGAAAAGATGCATACTCTATAGCTTTATCTTTTATTAATGGCTCTGATATTGGCACATTTTGGTTTCAAACCATCTTTATCCACTTAAAAAGTAGTTCCTCTACACCTTCACAAAGGTATATTTTTGCACGCCTCCAACTGAGTTCCGTTTCCTTAAACAGTTTGAAAATCGAAACTGTTTTTCAGAATGGTTAACACACTACTAGCAGGAATACCAAATTTTAAAGCATTTTTTTTTTTTTTTTCCCCCTCAATGCCTCTATCTATACTATTAAACACTTCCACTTTTCCATACTACACTGAAGGATTTCCTCTTAGACACTGTAAGGTTACTTGTGCAGCAGCAAAAACAAAACGGATTTAGGGACCACTTGTACCTACCATGTAAACAGATTTGTTTGTTTGTTTGTTATTTGGTTTTTAGGAGCATTAGCAACTAAGGCCATATTGCTCCGAGATATGTGGTGGTCATTCCCTGACCTTTCCGCATCCTCCGTATTTGGTGGTGATGGGCTCAAACCCCGGTCTAATCAAGAAGCGTGTGCTACGCACTGCTGCTCCTGCCCACCTGGCTACGGAGGCGCCATGTAAACAGAGACAGGTGAAATTTAGTGAAAGTGTGGATGACTCTTTCTTCGAAACAACTGATGAATTTCCGGGATAAAGGAAAATCACTCTCACCTAATTCTCTAATAGGGTGTTTACAGTAAAACACAGGTTGACCAGAGTCAATGTCCATGTCGAGAATATGCCTTAATTTTTGCCAATGGCTGTGGACACATAGATAGCAGTTGACTAGCGTGACTTCCCAGTACAGTAGTATATAGGTTGTATAGGTTTTACTTATTTTTAGCCATTGCTGACCCAATGCTGGGCAAAGGCCTCTCCCAAAACCTTCCATCTTTTTCTATCTCGTGCCATGATTGGCCAGTTTCCTCCTGCAGGGTTTTACGGGCACCACTAAATTGTAGATTGTTTCAGCTCTTAATTCATGGAATTAAGAATTAGTTTTTAATCATTTTAGCTCTAATTCATGCTTTCTACAGCATCAGCTTTATTGCCTAAAGGCCAGAAGTGGGAACGATGTGTACCTAGATCTCTCGAAATTAGTTTGTTATACGGAAACTATTTTCAATGCAATTACCAAGGAGAAATCAAAATTGTTCGCTATACGGAACATCATTAAAGAGAGGTCCGACTTTATTATATTTTATTAAAATTATTTTAATTCTTGTGTTTGTTAGTTGTTACAATAAATCTTTCACAGCATGTTTCCTCAATGTTTTTCTGAACATTCATTGTTTAGGTTACCATTTTATCCTTGAAATGTATTAAGATCTGGTCCATAGTGATTACCTGTTCAGAAAATGCTTTTGACCTGACATATGACATGTCAGCAGGGCTTGGTATACTCATCCAACCATGAGTGTTTTTACTCAGCATTCAACTTCCACAAAACATAGACAAATCCCAAAATAATCATGGATAATATAGAAAGCTATTCCATGGGAAAGCTCAATACTGATGTGATTCTTCTTCTTGCTCAGACTATGCACATTAGAGTGCATAAATTGAAGGATTTCTGCAAAATATTGCTGTTAGCTAATAGGGGTGGTTGATAGCTGAAACAAACTTCTGTCTGATGTGGAAGTGGATAGCTTGAATAAATTCAAGGAAGAACTAGACAAACTGTTTGGAGGGGATAGATTGGTGAAATGGGAAGCATTTTTTTTTTTTTTTTTTGCTGATGCTGTATTTTTTTTTTTGCTGATGCTTTTAGGATTATAATTTTGTACTGAAATTGAATCGGAATCATGATTCAGACAAGAGCAGAAAAGCAAAAGGCTCAAGCTAAATGGAGTGCTGTGGCTCAGGGAAGAACTGGGGGGGGGGGCAGTTGCCCTCTGAATCATAGCCCTTTAAAATGCACTGCTTGCTTGATGTTTGTGGAGCAATCAGGTACAGGACATGATATTGCCAAGGGGGATGTCTTTGTGTGTGCACGATGTAAGGAGTGTGAGGAAATGAGGCAACAACTCAGTGTTGTTATGGGCCTATATGAGAGCTTGAAGGATAGGGTGGATGGCCTCAAAGGATCTAAATTGAGGGGCCTATCAAGCTCTCAGCTGCCCACATCAACACCAGAACTTGCACGTGATCATCACGCAACACAGCGGCAACCCCCAAGGCAGAATGTGCTGGTCCCACAGGAACTAGTAGTTGTTGGTGACTATTGTCAGGGAAACAGGGAACATGCTATGTAAAAAGATAGGTGGAACAGGACCAGCGTATGTCTGCCAGGGGCAAAGGTTGATGATGTTGTAGAGCAGATATCTTTTAAGAACACAAAGGGTGATATTGTTGTACACGTTAGCACTAATGATATTAAGAGTAGGAGACTGGCAGAATTACTTAACCAGTACAGGTCACTGTTGAAAAAAAGCCGTAAATTAGGGTTGAATTTGAAAGTGTCAGCAATTCTGCTCAGACACGATAGGAGAGAGTATATGATGAGAGCCTTGTCGATCAATTCAGCCATGGAAAGATTGTGCAAGGCTCAAGGGGTAGAATTTTTTTCAGCCTGGTCTGTACATGTTAACAGGAGAGACTGCTTCTACAGGGATGAGATACACTTAAATAAAAAGGATGCAAGAATATTTGCTGATGCTATCGAGGCAGTATTAGGTGGGTCGGAAAATTGCTAGCTTGAGGGGGGGGGGAACAAGGACTAATAGATTAACAGTAGCCACTGGCAGAGGTGAAAATGATTCTTGCACTGCTTCTATTGGAATGAGCAGCAGACTGGAAAACAAGATATTGTTAAGAATAGGAACAGGTGCATCTATACTTGCATGTACACCAATGCCAGGAGTTTGGTAAATAAATTTGATGAATCTGAGGTATTGCTCAGAACATCAAAGGCAGGCAGATATTGTTGGGATATCAGAGACGTGGTGTCACACAGATATAAGGAATGCAGAACTGGAATTTGAACAGTACAATGTGTACAGGAAGGATAGACAAGATAGGAAGGGAGGAGGGGTTATACTATTAGTTAAGAAACACAATCCAAGGAAGTGAAGCCAGTCGACATCGCTGGACAGTGCAGTGTCGAGTCAGTTTGGTGTGACATAAGCATTGGGAGATCAAAATTGAGTAGGAGGGTGTTATAGGCCTAATGACTCTGATGAGTAAAATAAGGAACTGTACAGGGAAATAGAGCACGCCAGTAAATCAGTCTTATAAATGGGGGATTTTAATTTCCCAGATATTAACTGGAATTTGTGGGTTGGTCATTCACACACTAAAAAGGTTTTTGTGGATTTATTGGATGATGGTTTTCTTCATCAGCATGTTCGGAAGGCAACTAGAAGGAGTAATACTCTTGATCTGATTACCAGTAGTCTGATTACCATTCATTAAAAATCTGCAGATAAAAGAACCACTAAGTGGCAGAGATCACAGTGTGCTGAAGTGGGATTTACTTAAAGAGGTAACTACCATAAGGGGGTAAAGGGAAGGGTTTTGGCTTTCGTAAAGGTGACTACGGTGCTCTGAAAGAGTATTCAAATTCTATACGGTGGGACCAACTGATGATGTTACCAACAGCAAATTCAAAATGCGAAGCACTCAAAGAATTTATCTTGGAAGATACTAGGCTTTACATACCAATAAAGAAATATTGTTCAAAGTTTAGGCCTAAATGGACGTCAAATGAACTAATGAGACATGTGGCAGAGAAGAAAAATGCATGGGATACATATAAATTAATGGGTGACATGGAAGCCTATGATAAATATAAGCTGGTCTGTAACCAAGTCACAAAGAACATTAGGCAGGCAAAGGCAGATTATGAGAAATCCTTGGCAAAGGATGCAAAGAAAAACAACAGAGTTCTTTACCTATGTAAACTCTAGAAGGAAAGGGATGAATCAGATTGGTCCACTGGATATTGATGGTTCAACTGTTGATGATCCTGCTTA
The DNA here is from genome assembly GCF_048544385.1 of Mastigoproctus giganteus. Taxonomy (NCBI): domain Eukaryota; kingdom Metazoa; phylum Arthropoda; class Arachnida; order Uropygi; family Thelyphonidae; genus Mastigoproctus; species Mastigoproctus giganteus. Next base: position 37,939,370 of record NC_143583.1, on the reverse strand, counting down.
ATGATTTTGTAATAACTGAGAGCAAAGTGGAGGAGAAATTGTTGAAGTTAAACATAAGAAAGGCACCTGGGGCGGATGGGATCTATCCAGTTATATTAAAGGAGGCGGCAAAGCAACTAAGCAAACCCTTAGCCATAATTATGAGAGCATCCTTGGATTCAGGGGAGGTTCCCACGGACTGGAGATGTGCAAATGTATCCCCAATTCACAAAGGAGGTTCGAAGGGTGACACGAATAATTACAGACCAGTTAGTTTAACTTCTGTTCCGGGTAAAATAATGGAGTCACTGGTTAAAGATGCATTGCAGGATCATCTAGACAAGACTGCAGCAATAATTCAGACACAGCATGGGTTTGTTAAGGGAAAGTCTTGTCTGACAAATTTGATTGGTTATTATGATGTGGTCACAAAGGAACTGGATGCAAAAAATAATTTTGATATCATATACTTGGATTTCAGGAAAGCTTTTGACACTGTTGCGCATGGAAGACTATTGTACAAATTGGAGCAGAATGGTATTAAGGGTAAGTTGCTACAATGGATAAAAGGATGGTTAAGTGGGAGAAGACAGAGGGTGGTAATCAATGGGTGCTACTCTTCGTGGACTAATGTTATTAGTGGAGTCCCACAGGGTTCGGTGTTGGGTCCACTGTTGTTTTGTATATTTATCAATGATATTGATGAAGGTATATCAGGCTTAATGTCGAAGTTTGCAGATGACACGAAGGTTGGCAGGGTTGTTAATGACAGTAATGGCAGTGTGCTACTGCAACAGGATCTAGATAATTTGGGCAGATGGGCTAAGAAGTGGCAACTGAAGTTTAACCTTGACAAATGCAAAGTACTGCATATGGGTAGAAGTAACCCCAGAGAAACGTACCAACTGTGTGGTACTACACTTAAGGTGGTAGAAAATGAAAAAGACCTGGGAGTAATTGTGCAGTCAGATATGAAGTTTTCTGAGCCATGCAGACAGGCTGCTAGGGCAGGTCATGGGGTTTTGTCAATGATATATAGGAATTTTGCTAGCAGGGAAAAGGAGGTGATTGTCCCTCTGTATAAGGCAATGGTCAGGCCACGCCTTGAGTACTGCGTACAGGTCTGGAGGCCTCATTTTAGGAAGGATGTAGATTTGCTTGAGCGTGTACAGAGAAGAGCAACACGATTGGTGAGGGGAATGAAGGGATCCTCTTACCAAGAGAGGCTTAAGTTCTGCAAAATGGCAGTGGCTGGAGACTAGGCACCTGCGCGGTGATCTGATTGAGGTCTATAAGGCCTTGAATGGGTTGAGCATGCTGAATTCTGATGGGATCCTCCCACTTGTTCAGAATACGAACCTACGGGGACATAAGTTCAAATTAAGAAAGGATAGATGTAGAATAGATGTGCGGAAATTTGCCTTTAGCCAGCGGGTGGTTAATTGCTGGAACAAACTTTCATCTGTCGTTGTGGAAGTTGATAGGTTAAATAAATTTAAGGAGGAACTGGACAGGCAATTGGAGGGTATGGTGTGATTTTTTTTTTTTTTTTTTTTTTTTGGCTGATGCTGCATAAGCTCATAAGCTCGTACACTTGCTTTCTTGCATCAAGTGCCACTACTACTACTACTACTACTACTGCTCACGTGGCTAACAAACTAAATGAGTATTTTGCATCTACATTCACTCATGAGGAGTTATTCAGGAAGGGGAATGCCAGAGGTGAGTTAAACTCTGGCAGTGAGCTGGATGATTTTGTAATAACAGAGGAAAGTGGAGATGAAATTGTTGAAGATAAACATAAAAAAGGCACCAGGGGTGAATGGGATCTATCCAGTTATATTAATGGAGGCAGCAAAGGAAGTAAGCAAACCCTTAGCCATAATTATGAGAACTTCTTTGGACTCAGGGGAGTTACCCATGGACTGGAGATTTGCAAATGTGACCCCAATTCACAAAGGAGGATCAAAGGGCAACACAAGTAATTATAGACCTGTTAGTTTAACTTCTGTTCCAGGAAAATGAATGGAGGCACTGGTTAAAGAAGCACTGCAAGATCATCTAGACAAGGCTTCAGTTATAGCTCGGACACAGCATGGTTTTGTTTTGTCTTGCCTGACCAATTTGATTGGATACTATGATGTGATCACAAAGGAGATGGATGCAGGGAATAACTTTGATATCATATATTTGGATCTTAGAAAGGCTTTTGATACTGTTGCACATGGAAGACTGCTGCACAAATTGGAGCAGTGTGGCATTGGAAGCAAATTGCTGCAACGGATAAAAGGATGGTTGAGTGGGAGAAGACAGAGTGGTAATCAATGGACACTGCTCATCATGGACTAAATGTTATTAGTGGAGTTCCTCAGGGTTCAGTATTAGGTCCATTGTTGTTTTCTGTATTTATAAATGATATTGATGATGGCATATCTGGCTTAATGTCCAAATTTGCAAACGATACAAAGGTTGGCAGGACTGTTAAGGACACTAATGACAGTACACTGCTGCAACAGGATCTAGAAAAGTTGAGCAGATGGGCTGAGAGGTGGCAAATGAAGTTTAACATTGACAAATGTAAAGTACTACATATGGGAAGCAGCAACCCCAGAATTACGTATCAACTCTGTGATACTACACTGACAATGGTAGAGAACGAAAAGGACCTGGGGGTAATTGTGCAGGCGGATGTGAAGTTTTCTGAGCAGTGCAGACGGTCTTCCTGTATACCATTGACAAGACACTACAGCTCATAGTGTCTTGTCAATGGTATACAGGAATTTTTCTAGCAGGGATAAGGAGGTGATTATCCCCTTATATAAGGCAATGGTCAGGCCACACATTGAGTACTGTATACAGGTCTGGAGGCCTCATTTTAAGAAGGATGCAGAGCTGTTGGAATGAGTACAGAGAAGGGCAACAAGATTAGTGATTGGAACAAAGGGTTGCTCTTATGAAGAAAGGCTTAAATTTTGCGAATTAAAGTGTCTGGAGAGTAGGCACCTGCGAGGTGATCTGATTAAGGTGTATAAGGCCTTGAATGGTTTGAGCATGCTCAATGCTGATGGAATTCTTCCTCTTGCTCAGAATAATCATTTGAGTGGGAATATATTTCAATTGAGGAAAGACAGATGTAGGATAGATGTGCAGAAGTTTGCCTTTAGCCAGCGGGTGGTTGGTTGGTGGAACAGACTTCCATCCTTTGTTGTGGAAGTTGATAGCCTAAATAAATTTAAGGCTGAGCTGGACAGGTACTTGGAACGAACGGAGGGGTAAAATGGGAATGTTTTTTTTTTTTTTTTTTGGCTGATGCTGTATAAGCTTGCTTTCTTGCATCATATGCCTCTACTAATTCTAATGGTAATAAGCTTTCCTTTTTGCATTATTTGCCTACTAATACTAATGCAATTACTAAAAATATTTATATACTTGTCCTGCAGTTGGTCAAATTTTGGAAACCAACTGCCTAAAAGGACATTAGTTGCCACAACCAGTGACACATTATTTTCAATGTCCACATTGCCAGAAATGTTTGCCATCAAGCTACTATTAAACAAATCACATGGCCATGGGAACATCCAACATCCCTCACTATAAATATAGATTGTTGATCCTTACTATAAAATTTGTGTTGATCCTTACTATAATCAATATTGTGTTGATCCTTACTATAATCAATATTGTGTTGATCCTTACTATAACTGCAGCCATTTGCAATTTCAACAGCTATCTTGATCTTGCAAGGGGAGGGGGAGTGCAATTGTATTAGTTTGCCTCCTCACATACTTACCCACCCATTTGACTGGTGAATTTCTACAAGCTGTCGGCCAAAACTACTAACAGAGGCAATGTATTCCAGTAATTAACAACTTGAGCAATATGGCCTTAGTTGCTAATGCTCCTAAAAACCAAAACAACAACAATTAACAACTTGTTGGATAAAGTGAATTTCCTACAATTCAGTACAAAGTTTGAAACCTTTCAAGGAACCTGAAATGTGGTCTTATAACTATTTATCATTCTTATTTATCAAATATTTGTTTATTATACCAAATGTTTGATAATTTACTGATAAGACACCAAGGCCCACCCCTGCCCTGTGGGGAAAACTTTATGTCCGGCCATATTGTAACTACTAAATCATTTTCATCTATTTTTTTTTTTTTTTTTTAAATTAAACTCCACAAAATGTATAACTTGGAGAGTTACTATTACAAGTGCAAAAGCTTGTTTTTTCCTGCCACTATAATCCAACTTCTGTGATCAAACCTGAAGCTTATCTAAATATCCCCTGAAGAAGTGCTGCACAGCAATGATCACTAATTGCTCTCCTGAGTTTGACATCATCTGCAAACTTTTACATTACACCCTGCATCCCATTGTCAATGTCTTTTAAGAAAATCTGAAACAGTGGTCCCAGAGCCAATTTCTAGGGGGAAAACTCCACTCCTTACATTAGCCCAGTCTGAAGAGAAACCATTAATCACATTCCTCCGCCTCCTGCACTGCATCAACTCTGAAATTCATCTAAGGTTATTCCCTGTGATCCCAACATTTTCCAGCTTATACAGTAAGCGCTTGGGTGAGACTTAAGTCAAATGATTTTTTAAAATCCAAATAATGTTGATATTATTTCCTATAAACAGCTCATGACTGGCTGCATTAAAATAGCTAACAGGTTAGTTAAACATGACTTTCCCTATAAAACCATGCCATGTTTCCTTCAGAATTCCATTTCCACCTAGATGATCCTGGATTACACTCCTGTTCCTTCATTCCATGATTTCCTTACCACTGAAATAAGACTGATCAACAGTTACTCGTTTCACTTGTATAACTGCCTTTATGCATTGCCAATACTGGCACTTCTCCAGTCCTAAAAATTCTCTCCCAGATCCATTGATATCTTTACAATTAAATCTTAACGGTTCAATGCATTTTCTTGCCATCCCCTTCCCCTCAAAATTATTGGACATATGCCATCAACTCCATCAGCTTAACTCACCTTTAGGCTTGAAGAAAGTTTTTCTTATAAACAATCTTCTGTAATTTCAACATTGCTAATCTCATGCTTTCCAGCTGCACTTGCAGTTTCTTCTTACCATGAGGAAGGCCTTTTGCCTGTAAATATTAATGCAATGTACCTTTTCAATTCATCTGCATCAGTTTGGTTATTCAAGACCCCCCCCCCCACCCATTACACAAGTGTCTAAATTGATTCATTCTTTTCTTCTTAGTGTCTACATTTTGTAGTTGTTATACACCTCAGTACTTTTCATTACTAACTTTCCCATACCATTTTTTCTGCTCTATTGAGCTGAATAGCTCATTATTCATTAATTCTCCAGATCTTCCTCATGCTTTCTGTTCTTAAGGTATATATATTCATGGAAGTTCATGGATTCTGTGCTACTGCTTTAAAGGTATTCCATAATTCAATGTATACACCTTTGCGAGCTATCTCTCCAGTTGAGAGGCCAAATAAACACCTTAAACTGCCAGTCTTCTACCCTGAAATTAAAATCCATTCTTTTGCCTTTAACTGCTACTTTTCTCCTCACCATCTGACTCAGAACTCAATGAGCATGCCCTGCTAATGGTTCTTGCACTGTCAGCCCTATGAAGTCACCTTGTTCATGGGTGATGATTAGGCCTAAAATATTCTTGCCCCTAGTACTTCCCTTAACATGCTGATGTAAATAATAATCATCTAGTTGATTTAAAAATTTGGCCCCCCTCATAGGGAGTTTCCTTCCCACTTGCTCCAATTAACAAGATGAAAACTGAAATCACTCATAAGACATTCACCATAGCTATTCCATTCTATCTGCAAGAAGAGACTCGCAGCAATTTTCACAATTTTGTCTCTGTGGATTACCCCATTCTCATTACATATCTTTGCATCCAACCCGCTCAATATCAGAGATTCTATACTAGTATGCATAACTTTTGAACCTGTGACAACTCTTGTCACACTCAGGCTAGAAATACTATCTCACCATCCCTTCTACTTTCCCTGTTCTTCCTAAATACATTGTACATAGCATAGTGAAACTCGTTATCCCCTATTTCCAAGTGATACCACATTTCCATTAGTCCTATCATGGCAGTGTTAGCTGTCCTAACCAGGAGTTCATTACTCATTTTCACTGATAACACTCCTGACATTACTGTACAGTTCAAAGATTAACACTTTCACTGCCAGCTTGTCTGAAAACCTTTTTGACCTGGGATTGAAAAGGGCAGAGACATTTTCGGACTTTATTTTAACTATGACTGAATTAATCAGCCTCTGGTGACAGTTGCTTGACAAAAATATCTAGAATAGAATAGAATAGAATAGAATCTTTAATTGCAGCAATGATAGACATACAATTAGTCCCGTCACAGCATGGTGGTGCCAGGGGTTTACAAAACATATTTACAAAAGATACATGAGAAAAACACAAGTTACATCAGATTATTAACAAAGCACAGTTTTACATTTTCAGTTCGACGAGGATACCCTTCCTGTATTTTTTTATTATTGACCACTTCTTGGAGGTCCCCGTCGATGGCTTGCAGTGAGGGCAGCATTTGCTTTGGCAGGAATCTGTCGGTTAGTACTAGCCGGTTACGGTTTGCTAGCAGCTGTGCTGAAGACCGGAGATAAGGGGGAGGAATGCGCCAAGAGCAGTGATCCCAGAAGTTCGGCTCTGTAATTTTACCGGTGGCCATCTTGATGGTGAACAGCAGCCTTCTTTCTCCGATGTAGGACCGGAGCCTGCGTAGTTGAAGAGCTTCTGCTAACTGCGTTGATCTGAGAGCTGGGGGAAGGTGGAGTTTGCTGTTGGCCCATTTTAGAAGCCAGAATTCGGCAGAGAATATTCTTTTAATGTTGGATTCGGCGGCCGAGGCCCATATCTCTGAAGCATACAGTATTGTCGGGTAAAGGATTGATACGATGTATCTTTTTACCAGTTGTGGGTCGGTGGTGTGGAGCAGCTGTTGTTTGGTGACCCAGCGTAGTGAATTCAGCCTCGACTGTATGAGGTTTATGTGATCGTTGAAAGATAGTTTGGAGTCGATCTGTTTTTTATTCTGTAAAATTGGAAGAAAAAGTTCTAAAAGTAGGTAGTTTACCCTTCAAGTGAATTAAAAATCCAATTCCACAAATTTGAGTGAGGAAGCAGTGAATGTGTTAAGTAATTCTTGTACAGTTGTCTACTATGAAGTTATTTATGCTTGTTTCCTTGCATTAGTTTTCTTAACTTGAAAAATTGCTACCCTCAGTACATCTTTGCCAACATTGACTGTTACAGCAACAAACAAGAATGAACTCTTAAAGCTTACACAATGATACTGGCAAAGACCCTTTGTTCAAATTAATTTTATCTCTACAAAATAGGTTCCTTCTAGCTAGAGGTATGGGCCACACTGATAAACATTTCCCCAAAATAATTGAAGAGTTCAAGTCTTGAGTTAATCCATGCTTATCAAATGTTACAGTAACAAACTCTTGAGATGTGTGCATGAGTTAACTTTGACACATATTAAATTAAACATATCTATATCAACATCCTCCAACTAGCAGTTTTTCCCTGAGCCCTTAAGGCTTCCTCAATGATACTGACAAAGATCCTTTGTTCAAATGTATTCCATCTTTACAAAATAGGTTTCTTCTAGCTACAAGTGCAGACAATGCAAATAAAAATTTGCCCCAAAAAGCCTTTCATAGTCTATCCAGTCTTGAGTTTAATCTAAAAGGCTTTCAACTTATCACTCTTTATATAGGCTTTCAGCTTACAGTCCTTCAAAATTGCAGACATATTTTCATACTTTTCTTCAGCATACAGTAGTCCTATATTTCCACCAAATCACCAGTTCATGTGCACTTATATCATTAGACCCCCACATAAAAGCCCCTAAAAGCTGACAATCAGTTACAAATGTTGCTCCTGGCAGACAAACCCTGGTTCTATCCTTATTCAAAAAAAGGATACTCGATACCCTGACAACAGAATTGCCAATAAAACTAAATTCTCTCATGCCAGAGCAGGTCACTAGATACAAATAAAATGGGAGGGGGGGGCTCTCTGAAGAGTCCCCAGTTTTGTCTCTAGGGCATCTGCCCATTTCTTCGGCGACTAATGCACCAATGCAAATTGTAATTTAAGATAGCTACACTCTTTATATAAAAAAAAAAAGATCATTTGAGTCAGGATTACCTACTAGATTGACCTTGGAATACAGGTCACACACTACAAAAGCATGAAATTGTGCTTAAAACATGTGAATCACTTACAGCTATTTCACTAGGTAATTATCTCGGATGAAGTATTCAACGTGGATCTTGCAGCAACCATTATTAAAGTAAGAATTAACAAAATATTACAATAATTAAGAAGCTACCAAAACCAATTCAACTAGTGAACTTAAGAATTTAAACTGAGCATATGTTGATCTGTTTATGATGTAAATAGACTTACATGATAAACAGATCAACTGGATACATTTCTTTGGATATATCCTTAGCCAAATGTCCTATGACCAGTCCCCAACAGGATGCTGTCTCCAAGTGTATACTCCTGCAAGTACAATAACAATCTTTCAATATGCAACACTAAATGTCAACTAACATGAACACAAAAAACAATGCTTTATACCTGCATGGAATGCTCTGCTACCTCTTTCAAAAAACTAACCGTTCATTCAGTATTTATCAAGATGCATTTGCTTGTGACTGACTGACTGGGAACTCTCTCTCTCTCTCTCTCTCTCTCTCTCTCCCTCTCAAATCTTTTGCTGATGTTTTGGTGTGGAAACACAAGAACTTTATATGTTAATTGTAAATGATTCTGCACTATATCCAAGGACTAATTTTAAATATTTTATGCTTAGCAAGAAAATTTAACTGCATTATTGCAGAAGACAATTTTGTAGTATACAACCTATTTTAATGATTAAAATAAAACTAACCAATATCTGCCTTTTTTAAAGCAGGAGAATCATTTACACCATCTCCAGTAACAGCAACAATTGCTCCGAGTCTCTGACATCCTTCAACAATAATCAGTTTCTGCTGTGGAGAAGTACGAGCAAAGACAATTTCTGTATGGTTTTGTAATACATCATCTAGTTGTTCTGAAGTCATGTCTCTTAATTCAGAACCATGAACAACTGCAGCTTTCGCATCACTAAAAATAAAATTAAAATTAATTATAAACATTTTCGCATTTAAGATAAGTATTTGAAAGTAAGCTAGACCATCTGAAAGTTGGTCACTGAGAAAATATAAATATACTGAAAAACATAAATAAATAAATAATAATAAAAAAAAAGATAAACACACACACACACACACACACACACACACACACACACACACACACACACACACACACACACACACACACACACACACACACACACACACATATTCATAATGACTTCAACGATGCTACACCAACCGTTATAAACTTTTATTAAATAGTATGAACCAGAGCTGTGATGCTCAATACGTTCTACGTTGATATCAATATTTGTAAAATAAGAGGAGTTAAATTCATTTTTAATTATTTTTTACTCTAATTTAAGTTTTTTGATTTTTTTTTGTTTTAATTTCTGGAGAGTATCATACAGAAGTGTTCTACGTACTATATTGAGGTAAACTCCTCTTATTATTTTACAAACTTTTATTAAAATAAAATAAATTAAAATTATTAATAATAATAAGATAAAATAAGTAAAATGAATAGTATAATTAAGCCGGATAAAACTGATAAAATAAGATACACTGTCTGTACAATAAAATAAAAAATATACAATGAAATAAAACAATGTAGATCATGGGATAAAAGCAATAAAACACCGAAGCTTTCAGAGGCATCTTCTTTATCAACAGTAAAGCTTAACATGCTTAAACAGCAGGTTAAGCATGTTCACAGCAAGTTTCCACAGGAGCATGGACAGTACCCTCCATATGCGCACTGAAACCAGAAATGGCTCGAGAGCATGCCAGGTGGAACTGTTCATCCCGTCCAAGAACCACAGCTTCGAAGAGGGGGTGAATGCAGACTCCCTTCTCTATTAATATTGTTACATTTGGAGGAGCAAATTCGCAAGCTCTCGAGCCACTTGAGGTCCCAAAATCTGTGTGACTGATCAACGATAACAGCTTCATCATGAGAGATTTGATGGTTTTCCTCCCAAAAATGTTCCACTATGGTGGAACATTTTTGGGAGGAGAAAAAAACACACACACACACACACACACACACACACACACACACACACACACACACACACACACACACAATATAGTAAAAGCCCAATAAGTACTATAGAGATGCTGAACATGTATATGAACACAACAGTATGCAGCTTGCAGTAGGCCATAAGGCCAAAATAGCTTATAAAAAAACTAAAATAGCCCATACTGGCCATACCATGGAAATAAACATATAATTAGTAATAAAATATAAAATAATGATGATTATGTAGTTAACTACTGGTGTAGGGATACACTGAAAGGGACTTTTTCAAGGGCTAACCCTCTCAATATATCCTACCAATAATTAACAGAGCTATCTGTTTCTGATTGCCATCTGCCTGTTTAACAGTGTCCAAATCTTAAACTTAATTATGTTACAATTTAGTAGCAAACAGGCAAGATAACATCTTAGAGTAAGGTATAACGTAAACCTAGATAACACAATATGAAGCACTGTATTAGGAATCTGTTAACTTAGTATAGTATTATCGATTAATCAAAAATATTTATTAATCTTATTAAATCCCATTGTTAATTAAACTGTATTTAAACGGAAATTAATTATGACCCAGACTAGAGCTGCAAAGCAAAGATCACAGACTAGCGAGAGTGCTGTAACTCAGAGGAGAAACAAAGGGGAAGGGGCATTCTCCAACGCATCATAGTCTCAAAAAATGTAATGTTTGATGAACTTTGTAAAACAGGACATGGACCTAGCCAAGGAGGATGTCTTTGTGTGTGGTAGATGCAAGTGTCAAGAAATTAGGCACCAACTCAGCGTTCTGATGGGAGTCTATGAGAGCTTGAGGTGTAGGGTAAATGCCCACGAAGAAATTAATGAGGGCCCATCAAACTCTCAGCTGCCCAGCTCAACAGCAGAGCTGACTCCTGTGCATCAGACAACACAGAGGAAATCTCCAAGGCAGAATGCACTGGTCCCAAAGGAACTAGTTAATGTCGGTGACTCTATTGTCAGGGAGACGGGAAATATACTATGCAAGAAGGATAGGTGGAACAGGACTAGGGTATGTCTGCCAGGGTCAAAAGTTGATGACATTGTAGAGAATAATTATCTTTTAAGGGCAGGGCACAAAAGGTGATATTACTGTACACACTGGAACTAATGACATTAAGAGTAAGAAATCTGCAGATTTATTCTAGTACAAGTCAATGTTGAAAAAAAGTCGTGAGTTAGGGTTGAATGTGAAAGTGCCTGCAATTCTGCCCAGACATGATAGGAGGGAGTATATGTTGAGTCTTGTTAATCAATTCAGCACTGGCGAGACTGTGGAAGGCTCATCGGGTAGAATTTCTTTCAGCCTGGTCTGTGCTTGTTGACAGGAAGGACTGCTTCTACAGGGATGGGGTAGACTTAAATAGAAAGGGTGCAAGAATATTTGCTGATGCTATCGAGGCAGTGTTAGGGGGATCAGAAAACTGCTAGCTTGGGGGGATACACAGAATAAAAGGTTAACAGAGGCTGCAGGCAGAGGCAAAAGTGATTCTTGCACTGCTTCTATTGGAATGAGCAGCAGCATAGAAAGGAATGCAATGGAGATTTCCAGGAGTGTTGGGAGTCAGTGGAACAAATAAATACATGGGCTGTGTTAGGGTAACTAAAGAGTAGAAACAAATATGTATACTTGCATGTACACTAATGCTAGGAGTATAGAATAATAAATTTGATGAATTTGAAGTGCTAGTCAAGACATCAAAGGCAGATATTGTTGGGATATCACAGACATGGTGTCACACAGATATAAGCAGTGCAGAATTTGGGGAGTACAATGTGTACAAATGTGTACATATTGTACACATTGTGTACAACTACAATGTGTACATAGACAGGACAGGAAGGGAGGAGGGGTTATGCTGTTAGTTAATAAACACACAAAATCTAAGGAAGTACATCCAATTGATGTTGGTGGACAATGCAATGTTGAGTCTTTTGGTGTAACATAAGCACTGGGAAAGGAAAAATGAGAGCAGGTGTGTGTTATAGGCCTAATGAATCGGATGAGTATGATCAACAATTGTGCAGAGAAATAGAGTGGGCCAGTAAATCAGAATGTCTTATAATACGGGATTTTAACTTTCCAGATACTGACTGGAACTTGTAAGTTGGTCATTCGCACACTAGCAAGACTTTTTTGGATTAACTGGATGAGTGTTTTCTACAGCAGTATGTTTGAGAGGCAACCAGAGAGAGAGTAATACTCTTGATCTGATTATCAGCAGTGATCATTCATGCATTAAGAATTTGCAGATAAAGAAACCACTGGATGAAAATGATCACAATGTACTGATATGGGAATTACTCAAAGATGTAACTACCATCAGCTAAAGAGGAAGGGCTTTTGCATAAAGGTGACTACAGGGATCTCAGACAGTTTTTAAATTCTGTATACTGGGATCAACTGATGATGTTACCAACACTGAATTCGATGTGGGAAGCCTTCAGGGACTTAAAATTGGAGGCTACTAGACTTTTCATTCCAACTAAGAAATACTGTTCAAGGTTCAGGCTTAAATGGATGTTAGACGGATTAATGAGGTCATGGCAGAGAAGAAAAATATATGGGATGCATATAAATTATCAGGTAACACAGAAGCCTATGGCAGATATAAGCTTTCCTGTAATCAAGTCACAAAGGAGGTTAGGCAGGCAAAGACAGATGAGAAATCTTTGGCAAAGGATGCAAAGAAAAACAGCAAAGAGTTCTTTACTTATGTAAACTCTAGCAGGAAAGGGATGAATCAGATTGGACCACTTATCAGAGATGGGTTGACTATTGATGATCATGCTCAGGTAGCTGATAAACTGAATGAGTATTTTGCATCTACATTCACAGAGGAGGAGTTATTCGATGAGGAGGGGGGATGCCAGAAGTTTATCAAACTCTAACAGGGTGCTAAGTGATTTTGTAATAACTGAGAGCAAAGTGGAGGAGAAATTACTGAAGTTAAACATAAAAGGAAGGCACCTGGGGTGGATGGGATCTATCCAGTTATATTAAAGGAGGCAGCAAGGAAGTAAGCAAACCCTTAGCCATAATGAGAGCTTCCTTGGACTCAGGGGAGGTCCCCATGGACTGGAGGTGTGCAAATGTATAACCAATTCACAAAAGGGGTTCAAAAGGTGACAAGTAACTATAGATCTGTTTTTTTAACTTGTGTTCCAGAGAAAATAATGGAGTCACTGGTTAAAGAAGCACTGCAGGATCATCTAGACAAGGCTGCAGTAATAGTTAAGACACAGCATGGGTTTGTTAAAGGGAGGTCTTGTCTGACCAATTTGATTGGATACAACAATGTGGTCACAGAGGAACTGGATGTCAAAAATAATTTTGATATCATATACTTGGATTTCAGGAAAGCTTTTGATACTGTTGCACATGGAAGACTGCTGTACAAATTGGAGAGGTATGACATTAAGGGTAAATTGCTACAATGGATAAAGGGATGGCTGAGTGGGATACGACAGAGTGGTAATCAATGGATACTGCTCTTCATGGACAAATGTTATTAGTGGAGTCCTTCAGGGTTCAGTGTTGGGTCCATTATTGTTTTCTGTATTTATAAATAATATTGATGATGGTATATCAAGCTTAATGTCCAAGTTTGCAGACAATACAAAGGTTGGCAGGGTTGTTAAGGACACTATTGATGCTATGCTGCTGCTGCCACAGGATCTGGAATGGTTGAGCAGATGGGCTGAGAGATGGAAAATGAAGTTTAACATTGTAAAATGTAAAGTACTACATATGGGAAACAGCAACCCCAGAGCAACGTATCAACTCTGTGGTACTACACTGACAGTGTAGTACCACAGAGTTTTATGATAATCACCTGCTATCAGTTCCTGCACTGTTATATCTTTGATAATTTAGAGGGAATTGTTATGTAATTTTTTTTTTTTTTTTTTTGGCTGATGCTGCCTAAGCTCATACACTTGCTTTCTTGCATCACATGCCACTATTACTACTACTACTACACCTGGATCCTTAGTGAGGACCAAGTCAAGGATATTTGGACTCTGTGATAGATGATCTGACATGCCGAAATAAGCCATTGAGGTAGCTCAAAAAAAACTAAACTTACTTACTTGGTGCACTGTTTGACACAAATTATAAATCAATAACGGGCAAGTTAAAGAAACTTGCAATGGGACATTCAAGTTGCTTAAAGAGATTTTTATTGTATTCCAAAAAACACAATCACATTAGACCTGTAATATACCCTGACAGTCAACTTTACATTATCACCAAACAACTTGCATTTACCGATTCTGACTGCTTTCAATTTACTTCAATCAATTTTTTTTTTTCAATCTGTCCATAACCTACATCCCTTTTCTCCTGAACAACATTACAATCATAATGAAATATCTCATCCACAACCTCAACAATGGCACCACTTCACTGCAGACAGCTTTAATTCATTATTTTGTCTACCATGGAATTACCATATAAACAGACTAAATTTTTAATTTTTACTAACGTTTTATAGCTGCTTTAGCAAGTTGTGTGTTGTTTACCATGAATGTTTTATACTGAGTCTCTCGCAAATGCTCTTGAAGAAGGTACAGGTACCCTAAAGCATTTAGGACATAAGCCTCAAGCTATGGGAGAGTCTAGACTATGTATAAATATAGTGCAAGTGCATCAGAAATACATAGCTATATCTGAATAAATCAGAATATTAGTAAAACGGAATCGTTTTAAGTTATATCTCATATTGTGAATACCTTCACAACGAGTTGCCATGATATTGCACTACTTCAAATAAGTAATGCTTCACCTAAGGAGAAGACTAATGTTACTTATTCTCAGATGGATACCAGAGTTTTAGAGTCTAAATACATGATACACCACCAGGCATCTCTCATATTGTGGAGTTATATTTCATAACTGTTTTGCCATCACTGCATCACTCGGGCACCTATCCACCTACCGAAGAAGGGTCAAATAGCCCTGAAACGGTGCCGTCTGGGTGGTGGTATCCATCTGAGAATAAGTAACATTAGTCTTCTCCTTAGGTGAAGCGTTACTTATTCGAAGTAGTACAATATCATGGCAACTCGTGAAGGTATTCACAATATGAGATATAACTTAAAACGATGCCGTTTTACTAATATTCTGATTTATTCAGATATAGCTATGTATTTCTGATGCAGTACAGGTACCTTAATGTGTGCCACTTATTAAGTTTCCAAAGGAGTCCCCTTTCACTCCTACCTCCTGTTAGCAGTTTCCCAGAAACTCTTCCATAACTTCAGCAAAGATCCTCACACCTCACTGTTGAAATTACTACTACTACCTTTATTAAATTAATTCTTATTTAATAGAGATGATATTCATTTCAGTACCATCTCTTTAAATTAAAAATATATGATCACAAAGTAATACCTGTCATCCCTTATCTACAATGCAATTCAATACCCCTTCTGTTAGTCTAATGGCTGCACAGCAAACTAGGCACAATATACAGTTTCAGCAAAATTATCATACAGTTTCTACAATTCATACACAAAACACAAAGTGGTTTCAGAAACATGCTGTTGCCATTTTTGTTTGTGGGTTTCTTGGTGCACTGACTACTTGAATCATATTGCACCAATTCTATTATCTGCAATATTTTATTATAGTGTATACACAGGTATAATGTATAGATTTAGGGATCAAAATCGGAGGACTGAAGATAAATGACCTTATGCAGATGGTACTGTACTAATTTGTAATTCTAAGGATCATCTTAAAGAAACTCTGAGGAGAGTATGTGAAGCAAGTAAGAAAAAAGGATTGTTTCTGAATGTGTGTAAAACTAAAATTATGGTAATTGTCTTGATTCCAGTAAGGTGAAGGTTAATGGGCAAGAATAAATAAAAATAGTGACTGCTCAAACGATGTAAAGAGATAATAGGCAATTACTAAAACGTTGGTCGCTGATCTGATAAAATTATGGAGAGATCATGATCTGCCCCTAAAGACGAAACTGAGAATCATTGATTTGTTAATTTTTCCAGTTGCCACTTATGGATGTGAAGGATGGAATCTGAAAAGAGTTGACAGGAAGAAAATTGAGGCATTTGAAATGTGGCATTACAGGAGAATACTGCATATTTCTTACTTGGATCGAAGTACAAATTAGTGGGTATTGAATAAAATTGGCAGGCCTAAAATTCTTTTTCATAGCATCAACAAAAGAAGACTCAAGTTTTTTGGTCATATAGTAAGAAGGGAAAACTTTCTGTTGAAGAATATAATGGAATGAAAAACCGAGGGGAAGAGGTGCAGAGGAAGACCTGCAACTAGGTGGAAGGATGGGATCAGTGAACTGGGCATGACACTTTGCTTGTTTGTTATTTGGTTTTTAGGAGCATTAGAAACTAAGGCCATATTGCTCTGGGATATGCGGTGGTCATTCCCTAACCTTTCCGCATTCTCCGTATTTGGTGGTCATGGGCTCGAACCCCGGTCTAATCAAGAAGCGTGTGCTATGCACTGCTGCTCCTGCCCACCCGGCTACGGAGGCGCCATGACATTTTGCGATGCTGCTCGTATAGCACACAATCGATGCAGTTGGAGGAATTTGTTGATGGTCACAACAGCTCCTCAGGGAGCTATGTGACTGGAAGAAGAGAAGTATACACAGGGAGTCACTCTGCATGGCATAAATAATAATAATAAAATTATGTTATTAAAATTAAAAGGCACTTTATGGCACATACATATACAAATCTGTATAATTTGTTGGTATCAAATTTAGTAGTAGGCGAGCATTAAATTACAACAGGTTTTGATCAATGTCCTACACCAACATACTATTATGATTTGAGTTCACTCTGGGCTTTTGTTATAAAGTCTGAAGTAATGGGAAAGTAAACTAGCCTGAAAGCCAACTAAACTAAAAGTAACTAAGTTTACCAGATATAAAGCTATTGAAACATCAGAAGAGAAAAAAAAAAAGTTTTTTAATTGCTATATCTATCGACATTTTGAACATTTCTTATTTGCTCAATGTTAAATTTTTAATAAGAAAACAAAGACCAAGCTGCTCTTGAAAGAAAGGTGTAGCAAATGACAGCTGAGTGGGCAAAGAGTAGGAAATATTTTTTATAGCATGGGAGCATAATGACTCCAAAATGCCTGCCTAGAGTCAAGCAGCCATTTCGAGACTAATCCCAATTTCTGAATTAAGTATAGTTTCATGTCTAGTGACATGAAACTATAGGCAGGCTCATCTAACTTTTTTTTTTGTATGTTTATTTCTCAAAGATCCCCCCCCCCCTTTAATTCCACTTGAGCATACCAATGTTTGACCTTTTCCTAATGAATCGTAATATTTAGTACATGCAATTTAATTATTTTTAATAAAAATTCTAAATATAAACGTGTTGTATTTTTTACCATTTTCATAATATCAGAACTTTTAATTCTGTTAGGGAAAAAAAATAAATAACACAAACAAAATATAAACATGAAACTATTCGCCACCTCCATTTTGAAGTTCACCAAACCAATAAGCAAAAATTAAAACAATTGCATGCACAGGTAGAGCTACCTTTTGGCAATTTCACTTAACTTAGCATAAACAATTCCACAAAAAATGTTGCTCATTAATTGATGATTAATGAGCAATGTACTTTTCAGGTTAAAATATAAAATCCTTCACTACTACCACTAATAACAATAAATAGATAATCCATCTATACAAACAAAAATGATCATATGCTTGACACGTCAAAGTGTACTCACTTTGGATTGACCTCCTCAAGAGGAATATTAAGTCTTTGTGCAATGTCCTCCACAGTTTCATTACCTTCAGAAATAATACCTACTGCTTTGGCAATAGCTTTAGCTGTAATAGGATGGTCCCCAGTTACCATGATAACCTATAAACACAGATCCAACGAATTAAAATCAATAAATCAACAATCCAATGAATTAAAATCAATAAATCAACAATCCAATGAATTAAAATTAAAAACAACTGATAGATCAGCACTTATAAAAATTCCCTGAGTTTTCTACAAAAATGTCCAGAGCCTCCAAAATAAGCTTTGCAACCCTCGAACAATTCCTCATGTCCAACAATGCAGATGTAATTTGCCTATCAGAAACATGGCTCAAACCTAACCAAGAGTCAATAGCCTGTGCCCCTACCACTGCATTTTCACTGTTCTTCACAGCAATGTCTCATCCCAGAGGCAAGCGGCATTGCAATCTTCATTGGAGATCCAAACCTGAAATTTGGGCACACCACATATAGCAACTCTTTATTTTATGAAGCCATACCCATGACTGAAATTTAATACATGTTTAATCAATTTTGTAGAAAATTACTTTCCTCCAGTTACAGATATTGCAACAATCGATGATGTTGTTGGCTAGATAATGAGTAAGTTACACCCCACTGTTACTCACCTCTGCATCAATTTTAACCTTCCACTGCACCTGAGCCCTCTTCTACAGTGGCTAATGAACAATCTCTGCCCATTAAAATTTACAATTCCTAATGTGAAGCCAACTAAAGGCACTAATCACCTCGACCTGATTCTATGTTCAGGCATTTGCAGAGGCAACATTCCATGAGAAACTTCCTTCAAATCAGATCACGAGCCAATTGCATTACTTCTTTTACAGCCTATGTCTAGCTTCAATTGCCATAGTACTGTGGAGAGGAAAGTCACATTTTTCTCAAACCTTTATTGGTCCTAACAAGTGCCTTGAGGCATCACAGTGTATTCTATGGCACTGTGCTTAATAGTAATAGGGGCATGTGAAGCAAGAAAGCAAGGTAGCATGAGCAAAAAAAAAACTATTTCACACAACCGTTCCCTCTAAAAGTTTGTCCAGTTTCCTCTTGAATTTATTTAAGCTATCAACTTCCACAACAACAGATGGAAATTTGTTCCAGCAATTAACCACCCGCTGGCTAAAGGCAAATTTACGCACATCTATTCTACAACTGTCTTTCCTAGATTTGAATTTATGCTCCCTCAGGTTCGTAATCTGAGCAAGCTGAAGAATCCCATCAGAATTCAGCATGCTCAACCCATTCAAGGCCTTGTACACGAGTAAATGGGAAGGAAACTCGACATGGGGAACAAAATTTTTAAATCAACTAGATGACTGTTATTTGTATCAACATGTCAGGGAAAGTACTAGAGAAAAGAATATCCTAGACCTCATCATCACACATGAATCAGATGACATAACAGGGCTGACAGTAGAGGAACCAGTAGCAGGAAGTGATCACGGAGTTCTACGGTGGATGATGACGAGAGAGGTAGCAGAAGTAAAAGGCAAAGGAATGGGTTTTAATTTCAGAAAAGGAAATTACGATGCCTTAAGGTACTACATGGCCTCTATTAACTGGGTAGATATCACGCAGAGAATGAATACAATTGAACTGTGGTACGCTTTTAAAACATTAATCACAGATGCCTTGAATGCGTATATACCATTAAAAAAAATACTCCACGAGAAGGGTTCTGTGGATGAATAGCGAAGTTGCCGCATTACTTGAGCAGAAAAAGGTGGCATGGAAAGGTTACAGAGCAATAAAAAGTATGGAAGCCTATAACAGCTACAAGGTGATGTGTAAAAGAGCCACAGAAAAGGTTCGACAGGCAAAGGCAGTTTATGAGAAATCGCTAGCAAACAGAGCAAAGACGGGGGGGATAAAGAATTCTTCACATATATAAATGCCAAGAAGAGCAGGACAAACCAGATCGGACCTTTACGTAAGGGAAAGGGGATAGTAATAAATACACCAGCTGCCGTTGCAGATGAACTCAGTTATTTTGCATCGATATTTACAAATGAAAAGCCTTTTGTGGCAATGGGAAATTGTGGGAGCGAAGTTAAAAAATATGTAATTAATGATATTGAAATTTCGCAAGATTATTTCATGAAAAACACTTTCGAGCCTACGGACCAGTAAGGCTCCTGGAGTTGATGGAATATACCCTATAATCTTAAGAGAGGTGGCAAGCGAGTGCATTGAACCATTGAGGCTAATTATGCAAGCATCACTAGACTCTGGGGAGATTCCCTTGGATTGGAAAAGTGCAAATGTATCTCCCATACATAAGGGTGGCTCTAAAAGTGAAGTTGGAAATTATCGACCTGTCAGTCTGACTTCAGTAGTAGGGAAAATCATGGAGGCAATGATCAAGGGTGGAATTCAGGATCATTTGGATCGAACTGAAATTCTCAAGGATACTCAGCATGGTTTTGTAAGAGGAAAATCATGTTTAACAAATCTGGTTCGCTATTTCGAAAGGGTCACTCACGAGCTGGCTTTAGGGAATAATTTCGACATTGTTTATTTAGATTTCAGCAAAGCTTTTGACTCAGTCCCACATGAGCGGTTGCTTTATAAGCTGGAACAGGTTGGAATCACTGGGAAAATCCTTAGATGGATAGAAGGATGGCTTCAGGGCAGGAGGCAGAGCGTTGTGATAAATGGCTATTCCTCAGATTGGGTTGATGTAAGAAGTGGGGTTCCCCAAGGATCAGTATTAGGACCACTGTTGTTTTTAATTTTCATAAACGACATTGATGAAGGGATAGAGGGCGTGATGTCTAAATTTGCAGATGATGTTAAAATTGGTAGAGTAGTTAATGATCACTGTCAAGCTGAGCTTCTTCAGAGAGACCTAGATAGACTTCAGGAATGGTCAGAAAAATGGCAGCTATGCTTTAATCCAACAAAGTGTCAGGTATTATACCTGGGATACAGTAATCCCGTGAATAACTTATTCACTTAGTGGAGTTCAACTAAACCCAGTACTGGAGGAAAGGGACTTGGGTGTTACGATACGGTCAGACATGAAATTCTCTGAGCATTGTAAACAGGTTGCAAGGAAGGTCCATGGTGTCCTATCGATGATCTATCGAACTTTTGCAAGTAGAGATAGGGACGTGATAATCCCATTATATAAGGCTTATGTTAGACCACACTTGGAATACTGTGTTCAAGTATGGAGACCGCACCTAAAGAAAGACATCGAGCTTCTTGAAAGGGTGCAAAGAAGGGTAACTCGCCTGGTGAGATCTGCAAAAGGGCGTCCTTATGAAGAAAGACTTCGAATATGTGGGTTGCAGAGTTTGGAAACTAGACACCTTAGAGGAGATTTGATTGAGGTGTTTAAGGCTCTGAGAGGCATCAGTAAAATGAATGAGGACAAAATTTTCAAGATTATAAATGATGCTAGAACTAGGGGTCATAAATTCAAGTTACGGGGGGAAATGTTTAGATTGGACTGCAGGAAGTTTTATTTTAGCCAGCGAGTTATAAATTACTGGAATAAGTTGCCTTCATGGGTGGTAGAGGCCGACAGTTTGGGGAAATTCAAAGGTCATCCGGATAGTACTTTCGGGTAAGGGAAGCGCATAGGATGATAGGTTTAATTTCCTTTTTATTTATTTTTTATTTATTAATTATTATTATTTAGTTATTTATTTTATTTATTTATTTATTTTTATCATTGTTTTGTTTGGATTTTTTTTTTTTTTTGGCTGGTGCAGCATAAGCTTAGATTTAGATTTTATTGGCGCATTAGCATCTAAGACTATAATGTGCCAAGACCAGGTAATATATAAAAATTTATTCTCTCAGTGACCTAAGTAGTTAGGCCACCATGTCCAGATACATAATAAAAGAAATAACAATAACGTAAAAATTTTAAATACGAGTAAAAACCTTTATTGATTTAAAAAAGCTA
Source organism: Mastigoproctus giganteus (assembly GCF_048544385.1). NCBI lineage: Eukaryota > Metazoa > Arthropoda > Arachnida > Uropygi > Thelyphonidae > Mastigoproctus > Mastigoproctus giganteus. The sequence goes on along the minus strand of NC_143583.1, from coordinate 37,917,405 downwards.
AAAACAGCAGACACATTGTCATTGTCAGATAAAATCTGACTGAGTGTATACGGCTCAGTCAGATGGTTAAAAGCGGTAAAACGGATACTGCTAAAATCTGGACAGTCAATTAAAAGGTGTCTAATCGTTAAAATTGTGCCACAGGACACACACATAGGAGGGTCATCAGCCCTCAGCAGAAACGAATGAGTCAAATGACTGTGTCCTATGCGGGTCCGGGCAAGAACAACTTCCTCCTTACGATTCCTGCGCAGACTAGACTGCCACGGTTCAATTACAGGCTTTATACGATATAATTTATTCGCAGTCTGTCTATTCCACGAATCCTGCCATTGGGAATATATCTTTTGGTGTATTATTTGCCTGTAGTCTGTATAGGGGACTGACAGGCAGCGGTTATTATTGGGAATTGCTGATTTGGCTGCGGCGTCAGCCAAATCATTTCCCCTAATCCCAATGTGGCTGGGAATCCAGGAGAAGTGGATACATATTCACATCCACGGAGGAAGTGAATCTTCTGCTGGATACTAGACAGAACTGGATGAGGATTATATCTCACAGATATTAAAGCCTGTAACATGCTGAGAGAGTCGGAATATAAAATAACCGTTGGTATTGGCATTCACTAATGTGATCCAAGGCTAACTCTATAGCGTGCAGCTCTGCAGTAAATATGCTGCATTCAGAGGGAATCTGCTCCGATATAGAGCGGTCTGTAAAGACAGCAACAGATCCCACATATGATTCAGACTTCGAACCGTCTGTGTAGACTGGCATGAAGTCAGAATATTCAGTTCGGTGTGCTGAATAAAGCTGCAGGTAGACAGATGATGGAGTGTCCGACTTTCCCCAATTTCTAAGAGACAAGTCACATGTCGGGACATGAGCATGCCAGGGTGGAAAGGGTTGCTTTGGTGTTTGGGCAACCTTGTCTACCTTGATATTAAGTTTTTGAGGAGCCCTTGGAGACGAATACCAAAAGGACGATTGGCAGTCTTACGGGTATTGTATAAATTTTCCCATCATGGCTCAAAAACAAATGGCCATGTAGGATGGTCTGGCAGGGATTTCAGTTTTAAAGCGTACTTTAAGACAACTGCTTACGTCGAAGCGATAACGGTGGTTCGTTTGCTTCGACGTATAAGCTCTGGACAGGAGATGTGCGATATGCTCCAGTAGCAATACGTAGGGCCTGATGATGGACGGGGTCCAGCCATAGCAGGACACTGTCTCTTACTGAGGAATATACCTGGGACCCATAGTCTAGTTTGGATCGCACAAGTGCACGGTAAAGCCGAAGAAGGATACATCGGTCTGCTCTCCAAGATGTAGAGGAGAGCGAGCGGAGAATATTAAGCCCACGTGTGCACTTTGTGCGGAGTTGACGGATATGATCCAAAAAGGTCAGTTTTTTATCGAATAGGAGTCCCAAGAATTTTATGTTCGCTGCTACTGGAATAGCATATTGTCCGAGCCTTAATTCGGGTTCAGGATGAAGATTACGCTTACAACAAAAGTGTACGCAAACGGTCTTCTCCGGCGAGAACCTGAAGCCATTAGCAAGTGACCAGAAATTCAGATTATCAATGGCTTTCTGCAGTTGTCTTTCAATAACCCTCATGTTGCACGACTGACAAAAAATGCTAAAGTCATCAACATAGACGGCACTGTTTACAGTTGGAGGAAGATGTTCTGTGATTGAATTTATTTTGATGGCGAAAAGGGTGACACTTAATACTGATCCTTGTGGTACTCCCTCCTCTTGACTGAAGGAGGGAGAGAGTGAAGATCCCACGCGAACTTGGAAAGATCGATTGGCTAGAAAGTTTTTAATAAAAATTGGGAGTTGCCCCCTAAGACCAAGGCTATGCAGATCTTTTAAGATGCCAAATTTCCAAGTTGTGTCATACGCTTTCTCCATGTCAACGAACACCGACACCAAGTGTTCGCGTTTTAGGAAAGCATCCCGGATGGATGCTTCCAATCTAATAAGATGGTCCAAAGTGGACAGGTTCCTTCGGAAGCCGCACTGGATGCTGGAGAGAAGGTCATTTGATTCTAAATACCATATTAAACGAGAATTAACCATTCTCTCCAGGATTTTGCACAGACAGCTAGTCAGAGCAATAGGACGATAATTGGTGGTGACTTTTGGATCCTTTCCTGGCTTAGGAAAGGCAAGAACGATTGCCTTTCGCCAGGAGTCCGGAAACTGCCCTTCAATAAAGATTCTGTTATACAGAAGGAGCAGACAATCCCTAGATTTTGGTGAAAGATGTTTAATCATTTCATAATGGATGCCATCTGGTCCAACAGCACTTGCTTTGGAAAGAGTGAGGGCTCTTTTCAGTTCCTCTATAGTGAACGCCCTGTTGTAGGGATAGAGGCTCTTGGACTTAAAATCAAGTGCTTGTTTTTCCAGTTTATGTTTCAGGACCAGGAACTCTGGGGAGTACGAGGATGTTGCGGAGATGTTAGAGAATGTTTCCCCAAGAGCATTGGCTATTGCAGTTGGATCTGCAATAGTGCATCCATTATAATCTAGGATTGAAGAAGGGTGGAATGTATATTTCCCCTTCATTTTCCGGATTTTATCCCAGACTACCTTAGAGTTGGTAGACTGGTTAATAGATGATGTAAAATGGATCCACGATTCCTTTTGACTCTGAAGACGGATGTAGCGTGCTTTGGCTCGTGCACGTTTGAAGGCTATAAGGTTGTCCGTGGTAGGATATCGGCGAAATATCCCCCACGCTTTGTTTTGAGCCTTTTTTGCTGTTGTGCATCGTGAATTCCACCAAGGTTTGGGAAATGGTGGAAACCGGGCAGATGTTTTTGGAACAGCATTAGCAGCTGCTTGGACGATGATTTCTGTGATGTACTTTACTGCGTCATTGATCGGCACCCGACTGGCTGTACTGAGGTCAAAATTTGCCTGATGTTGGAAGGCATTCCAGTCACCGTGATCAAACTTCCACCGTGGTAACCTAAAAGGAAGACATGGTCTCCCACTGTGTAACAAGGTTATCACAGAGAAGTGATCACTTCCGTATGGATTCTCCTCCACTTCCCAAGTGAGTGAAGGGAGTAGAGAAGGGGAGCTGATAGAGAGATCAATGGCAGAAAAAGTACGGGTAGGCATGTGGAAGGTGTTTGTTCCAGTATTTAGAAGGGAAAGGTCATTGAGCATACGCTCTATGACTCATCCCCTTCCATTGATGTTAGCACTACCCCACAGGGTGTTATGTCCATTCATATCCCCGAGAAGTAAGGGGGAGGCAACTGCGTTAGAAGATCATCAAGGTCTTCCTGGGAGGTGTCAGTCCCAGGTGGCAAATAGAAGAGCAGACCGTTAATAAAAATCCCACCATAAGGCGAATTGCAACAGCTTCTATGCTACTTGTAATTAGCAAGGGCTGCACTGGGGTCTGGTTACCCACAAGGATAGCCACTCCCCCATGAGCAGAGCCATCCACAATTCTATCCTTTCGAAAAATTGTGATGTTGTGCATGGTGGGATCATCATTAGCCTTTAGATATGTCTCCTGCAAGCAAAAGCAAACTGGCCCGTGCTTTTGCAGGAGGGCCTTGATGTCATCAATATTTCGCCAGAATCCACGACAATTCCATTGTAGGAATTTAGCCATTATTTGGGCTTGGTGGGTCCATCAGGCGGCTTCCGAGGTGCTGAGGACTTACTTTTATCAGTCTTGGATTTATCTTTTTTGGGAAAGAATGGACGCTGTCCCGTGTCCATTTCTTCCTCCGCAAAGGGTTCCAAGACTGAATCTTCGAGTACCTCCTTCTGCTCGACATCCATGTTGTCGTGGGTACTAGGGGAGACTTCCCCTTTCTTATTCTTTTCTTTCATAATTACCTTTGTTACTTGTGGAGCATTAGGAGGTACTGATATAGGAGTGGCAGCTGATTGGTTTTTCAGAACTTAAGAGGTAACGCGCGATGGGAGTGAAAGACTCCCTTGGAGGAATGGTCATGCCCGTCTGAGTTCCGACGGAACATCTCCCTGCTACCTTCTGGGCGTAGGTAGGTTTGTTGATATTCAGGGGTTTCACCGATTTCCTGGCCTCCTGGTACGATATATTTAGCTCTGCCTTCAGCCGTTGAATTTCTTTTTCTTCTTTCCACCTCTGGCATGCTCGTGAGTAGGCCGGGTGTTCGCCTTCACAGTTAATACAGGTGGGTTTTGCGGCTGAACATGCTGTTGTTTCGTGGTCCTTTGCACCGCATCGAGCGCATGCAAGGACTCCACGGCAGGCCATTTGAGAATGTCCATACTTCTGGCATTTAAAACACCGTAAAGGGTTCAGAACGTATGGACGAACTGAACAATTGATGTATCCAGCTTTAATCTCGTCAGGAGGTTTAGGAGAGTTAAAAGTCAGGATAACGCTCCTGGTTTTAACAAGTTTTCCATTCCTTCACGCAGTAATTCTCTTGACGGCAATAACTCCCTGTGGTTTTATTTTGGAGCAGATTTCCTCCTCAGTTACGTCGAGAAGGTCCCACTCCGAAATGACACCTCTCGATGAATTGAGTGTTCTGTGTGGTGTCACTGTTATAGGGATTCCTCCGATTGATGTTGTTCGGAGTAGATGTTCAGATTGCCTGTCATTTTTAGTTTCAATTAAAAGGTCTCCAGAACGAAGCCTCTTAACTGATTTGGGTGAACCTGCTAACCCATCTAACCCTTTTTGAATAAAAAAGGGCGACATTTTACCAATCGGTGTTTCATTGGTAGAATGCATAATTAAGAACCTTGGGACAGGCCCTGATGGTAATTCCGTTCGCTGCCTCTTTTTAGCAATAATGCTATCTGAATCTTTGTCTATGGTTTCAGATAGGGACCGGGTTGGGGTCCCTGAAGAAATAAGTTTATCAGGATTCATTGAGTTTTTTGAATTGTTCAGTGCCCGGGCTCCCCACCCACCACGGCGCCCAAAGGGACGCCCACTACCCGGCATGCAATAAATGCGCTCGGGAGTGGAATGCCAGGGCTACCCAGACACTATACCCGCACCGCCGCCAGCCTGAATCCTGTCCCTCGGACCATGAGGGTAGGGTCGTGGCATTGACACGGTTGACCCTCGCAGGCAAGCCTACTAGCCGACTGATCCTAGCCGGGCCTTCCAGGACCACCCGTCTTGTCGAAGCAGGGGCCAAAGTGGTGTATTGAAGCTGGGTCCCTCAACCACCAGGATCCCCTTTCCGAATTTCCACGGGTCGCAGCGCACGGCAAACACGCCGGATTCCATTGATGTAAGCCTGGAACCTGGGCTGTGGGCGTTGGATGCAGCATAAGCCATAGGCTTTCTTGCACCATGCGGCCGTTACTAATACATCTCAATCAGATCACCCCGCAGGTGCCTAGTCTCCAGCCGCTGCAATCTGCAGAACTTAAGCCTTTCTTGGTAAGAGGACCCCTTCCTCTCCCTCACCAATCTTGTTGCCTTTCTCTGTACATGCCCAGGCAACTCCACATCCTTCCTAAAATGAGACCTCCAAACCTGTACGCAGTACTCAAGACGTGGCTTGACCATTACTTTATACAAAGGGATAATTACCTCTTTTTCTCTGATAGCAAAATTCCTGTATATCATTGACAATACCCTGTGACCTGCTCTGGCAGCCTGTCTGCATTGCTCAGAAAACTTCATATCTGCCTGCACAATTACTCCCAGGAATTTTTCATTTTCTACTACCCTAAGTGTAGTACCACACGGTTGGTACATTTTTTATCTGGGGTTACTTCTACCCATATGTAGTACTTTGCATTTGTCAATGTTAAACTTCAGTTGCCACTTCTTAGCCCATCTGTCCAAATTTTCTAGATCCTGTTGTATGGCACACTGCCATTACTATCATTAACAACCCTGCCAACCTTTGTATCATCTGCAAACTTTGACATTAAGTCTGATATACCGTCATCAATATCATTGATAAATATACAAAACAACAGTGGACCTAACACCGAACCCTGTGGGACTCCACTAATAACATTAGTCCACGAAGAGCAGCATCCATCGATTACCACTGTCTTCTCCTACTCAACCACCCTTTTATCCATTGTAGCAGCTTACCCTTAATACCATACTGCTCCAATTTGTACAGTAGTCTTCCATGCACAACAGTGTCAAAAGCTTTCCTGAAATTCAAGTACAGGTAACCCTCATATAACACTGTAGTTAGGTTTCTATAAAATCTCGTGTAGTGCAAAACCATGTTATATGAGACTAAGAACCAGTCCAAAAAGGGGGGAGGGGGATACGTTCCAAAAGCTAACAATAATACATTTTTTTTTACAAAATAATAATAAATGAACGCCATACAAACTGATCCATATATGCAACCAGATAGTTGTACGTTCACTTAATTTTCTTCCTCGTTGCTAAACACAATCAAATGAGAACATTTTCTCTGTTGCTGAATATATTCACCTTCTGAACTTTCTTCTGCAGCATCTAGACTTCGTGTATCATCTGCTTTCTCCAAAAATATCAGTAATCTGAGCTTGTTTGCTTTTGCTTGATAGATCTTTTTAAATTTAATGGTATGGAGTCAAGCATTTTTGAAGCTCCATTTTGAACTTGTGTTCCATTCAGTTGAAGTATCTGCATTCAAAAAATAAGATTCTAATTGCTCAGCTTAGTTGATACCTTCCCGTATGCTTTTCAGTGTAAAATGTAAAGGAACTTCAGAATTTATCTCTGCTATCATCCTCTAAATTGATTTAGTTTACCTCCAATGCCATTTCCACCAAATTCACGTTCTCAGAATCTTTTCCTACCAGTAATTCTTGAACGTCTTCAGTAGTTATATCACCAAATCCTCCCCCTCCTATCAACTTAGCAATTATATTATAGCACCGATTTTGTTTTCTGTCAGTTCCACCATATTTCCTGAATGAACTGACTCTGGCCATGCATTTTTCCAACACGTAGTTAATGTTGGCGGTTGGTTTTACTTTGGGGTGATAAAACTATGATTCCGATACATTTCACAATTGAAAAATGTTTCCATGTGCCCATCACTTCAATAGATTCGGAATCAATTTTTTCCAAAATACATTTTAAAGATTTTCTGGTGTAATGAGTTTTAAAGGTAAATTAAAGAAGTTGTATTAGGTGGTAGGAACAACTTCAACATTTGGATGACTTAAATCTTTCGAATGGTCTGGCGCATTATGCAATAGTAATAAAAATTTGAAATCTAGATTTTTTTCCACAAGTTCAATAGCATGGAATAACACAGGGATACTTCAAAAAAATATTATGCTGGGATTTCCCAATATATGTATATATAATTGATTTATTTATTTATTATTATTAGTTTTTTTTTTTTTTTTTTTTTTTCATAAAGACTAGTACGCCAAAAGGGGGAATTCTTAAAAAATGGAATGTTGAAAAATTACATCCAACATAATAGCAGAGTTTTTCCTGCACAAAAACTTAAAAATACGTGTTATTCGAGGTTTGCCGCAATTTTCTAACCACGTTTTACAAATACCATGTTATACAAAGATTGCCACAATTTATCAATCGTGTTAGAGTGAAACCGTGTTATAGAAGTACTGTGTTATACAGGGATTGCCTGTACATGATATCATTTTTTTTTTCATCCAGTAACCACATCATAATATCCTATCAAATTTGTCAGACAAGACTTTCCCTTAACAAACCCATGCTGTGTCTGAATTATTGCTGCAGTCTTGTCTAGATGATCCTGCAATGAATCTTTAACCAGTGACTCCACTGTTTTATCCGAAACAGAAGTTAAACTAACTGGTCTGTAATTACTTGTGTCACCCTTAGATTCCCCTTTGTGATTGGGAATACATTTGCACATCTCAAGTCCGTTGGGACTTCCCCTGAGTCTAAGGATACTCTCATAATTGTGGCTAAGGGTGTGCTTAGTTCCTTTGCTGCCTCTTTTAATATAACTGAATGGATGCCATCAACCCCAGGTGCCTTTCTTACATTTAACTTCAACAATTTATCCTCCACTTTGCTCTCAATTATTACAAAATCATTAAGCAACCTATTATTTATTTAATAAACTTCTGGCATTTTCCTCCCTTAATAACTCCTCATGTGTGAATGCAGATGCAAAATACTCATTCAGTTTGTCAGATATTTGAGCAGGATCATCAACAGTCGAACTATCGATATCAAGTGGAACAATCTGATTCATCATCTTCCTTCTAGTGTTTATATAAGTAAAGAAGTCTTTGCTGTTTTTCTTTGCATCCTTTGCCAAAGATTTCTAGTAATCTGCCTTCGCTTGCCTAATCTACTTTGTGACTTGATTACAGACTACCTTATATCTGCCATGGGCTTCTGTGTTGCCTGATAATTTATATGCATCCCATACATCTTTCTTCTCTGCCACGAGCCTCATTAATTCATCTGACATCTATTTAGGCCTGAACCTTGAACAGTATTTCTTAGAATGAAAAGCCTAGTAGCCTCCAAGATTAAGTCTCTGAAGGCTTCCCACTTAGATTTCAACATTGGTAACATCATCAGTTGGTCCCACTGTACAGAATTTAAAAAATCTCTGAGACCACTGTAGTCACCTTTATGAAAACAAAAACCCTTCCCTTTACCCTATATGGAAATTATATCTTTAAGTAAATTCCACATCAGTACATTGAAATCACTGCCACCTAGTGATTGCTTTATCTGCAAATTCTTAATACATGAATAACCACTTGTGATTACAAGAGTATTACCCTTGCTGGTTGCCTCTCGAACATGCTGTGGCAGAAAACAACCATCCAATAAATCCACAAAAGTCTTGGTAGCGTGCAAGTGACCAACCCACAAGTTCCAGTCAATATCTGGAAAGCAACCCCCCCCATTATAATACAATCTAATTTACAGGCCCACTATTTCTCTGTACAACTGTTTGTTGTACTCAGTCATTTAGCTTATAACACACTCCTACTCTAATTTTTGCTTTCCCAGTGCTTGTCACACCAAACTGACTCAACGTTGCACTGACCATTTATGTCAACTGGATGCACTACCTTAGATTTTATGTTTTTCTTAATTAACAGCATAACCTCTCCTCCCTTCCTATACTGTCTATCCTGTCTGTACACATTCTACTGCCCAAATTCCAATTCTGCATTCCTTATATTTGTGTGACATCACGTCTCTGATTTCCCAACAACATCTACCTTTGATGTCTTGACCAGCACTTCAAATTTATCAGATTTATTATACAGTCAGTCTTCGTATAACACATGTTTAACTACATGAATTCGATCATACATGATTTATAAATAGGGGAATGATATCTTATATAACACGAACCAAATTCGCTTATGCACGATTCGCCTTTGTGTTTACAAGAAATGGCAGTCCAACGCAGAATCACCCAACCAAACGCAACACGATAGGAATGAAGAGAAGATTCTGAAAATGTATTTATGTTTTTTATATCAGTGAAGGGGAAACACATTTCACCATAATAACATAAAAACCAACACAATTCCAGCTATTGGTATAATCGCAAATGCAATTAGATCGAGTTTACTACCAGTTTATAACAGATTCCACTAACAGAAATGCAACTGGAAATTGTTTTTATTGTTTTATGGTAGTAACCCCTAGAAATGTGCTTTAGTAAAATGTGAGGTATTAATAGTGTATCTCTGCCTTTACGGTGTTGTTTATTCAGTTGCTACACGCGCGCAGCTTTGTTTATGTGTATCAAGCGTGCCTCCTCGTTTTGTAATTGTGCTTTATTCTCTAAAAATGAGAAAAATACTTAATAGGTATGAAAAGGAAGCGTCCTGGTGAAGACACTGCAGATTCAGAGAGAAAAAGAAAAGCAATATCGATAAACAGAGGCGGACTGGATCAAAAATTCTTACCTGGGAAAATTTATAGTGGCCTCATACTACGGTTTATGGCAAAAATCACACCAGCCTCTGGCCCACCGGGGTTTCCCTGGTAAGGCTTATAGCCAGTCCACCTCTGTCGATAGAGAAAAAATATGAAATTGTGAAACGCTTTGAGCGAAATGAAAGACCATGTGATATTGCACGTGCTACAGACCTAAATGAGGCAATGCCGAAAATTACAAAGAATGCAGAGAAAATAAAAACAACTTTCATAGCAGGAACAACTCAAAGTGTAATTAAAATCCATTAGATTAAGACACAAAGAATTGGAAGAGATGGAACGGCTGTCATCTGTTTGGATAGAAAAATCAAACAAAAAACAAGTTTGCTTACGATAGAAGCAAAAGCATTAGCAATATTTTATTAAGTAATAGTCGTAATAAAATACGTATTTTATTACGATTATTTATTGTGTTTGGTAATGTTTTGGTTACAAATGTGTGTTCAATCTTGGGTGGTCGGCACCTAACCCTATTTTTCCCATAGAGCCTGTTGTTTATATTGCACGAGGGTTTCTAGGAACACAACCATCATGCTATACAAGAACTGATGTTTGTTGTTTGTTTGTTATTTGGTTTTTAGGAGCATTAGCAACTAAGGCCATATTGCTCCGGGATATGCGGTGGTCATTCCCTGACCTTTCCGCATCCTCCATATTTGGTGGTGACGGGCTCGAACACCGGTCTAATCAAGAAGCGTGTGCTACGCACTGCTGTTCCTTCCCACCTGGCTACAGAGGCGCCACGAGGACTGACTGTACTATACTTCCAGCACTGGTGTACATGCAAATATACATGCACCTATTCTTATTCACCCTAACACAGCCCATGTATTTATTTGTTTCATGATGACTCCTACCAGTCACTGAAAACCCCAGCACCCGGTCCTCTAGGCCACTGTTAATTCTAATAGAAGCAGTGCAAAAATCACTTTCCCTCTGCCTGCAGTTACTTTTAACCTTTTAGTCTGTGACTACCCGCCAAATCTAACAGTTTTCCAACCCACCTAACTCTCCCCCGATAGCAACAGCAAACAGTCTTGCATCCCTTCTATTTAAGTGTATCCCATTTTTCAGGTGGTAGATGACTTTCATCAAACGGTGAAATACCACCACTTTGCTTATTGGAGGCTTGAAGTGGTGAAACCCATGTTTAGTCTCTAGAGCAAAGTTTCCGGCATCCCCCTCGCCCCATACTTCTCCTTCAACCCATGCACGACACTAAGTACTATAGGTTTTGATACCTTTCATGTTTGGGGTTTTCATAAAAAAAAAAAAAAAAAATAGTCTCTCCTGTTAACAAGCACAGACCATACTAGAAAAAATTCTACCCCATGAGCCTTGCACAATCTTTCCAGGGCCGAACTGACTGAAAAGGCACTCAACATGTACTCCCTCCTATCGTGTCTGGGCAGAATTGCAGACACTTTCAAATTTAACCCTAACTCACGACTTTTTTTCAACATCTATTATGCTTAATGTCATTAGTGCCAACGTGTACAACAGTATCATTCTTTGTGCCCTTAAAAGATGATATCTACTCTACTACATAATTTTGATTTCGCATGCTTGGACTTTACTTGGATTTCAGGAAAGTTTTTGATACTGTTGCAAATGGAAGACTACTGTACAAGTTGGAGCAGTATGGCATTAAGGGCAAGTTGCTACAACAGATAAAAGAATGGTTTCAGTAGGAGAAGACAGAGTGGTATCAATGGACACTGCTCTTCAGGGACTAATGTTATTAGTGGAGTTCCCCAGAAATCCATGTTGTGCCCATTGTTGTTTTCTGTATTTATCAATGACACTGATGAAGGTATATCAGGCTTAATGTCCAAGTTTGCAGATGATACAAAAGGTTGGTAGGGTTGTTAATGACAGTAAGGATGGTACGCTACTGCAACAGGATCTAGAAAAGTTGAGCAGATGGGTTGAGAGGTGGCACTGAAGTTTAACATTGACAAATGTAAAGTACTGCATACAGGTAGCAGTAACCCCAGAATAACGTACCAATTGTGCGGTATTACCTCAGGGTAGTGGAGAATGAAAAAGACCTGGGGGTAATTATGCAGTCAGATATGAAGTTTTCTGAGCAGTGCAGACAGGTTGCAAGAGTAGCTTATGTGGTCTTGTCAATGATATATAGGAATTTTGCTACCAGGGATAAGGAGGTGATTATCTCCTTGTATAAGGCAGTGGTCAAGCTACACCACTACATTTACATCTACACTGCATACAGGTCTGGAGGCTTCACTTTAGGAAAGATGTTGAGCTACTGGAAAGAGTACAGAGAATGGTAACAAGATTAGTGAGTGGAACAAAGGGTTACTGTTACGAAGATAGGCTTAACTTCTACAAATTGCAGCATTTGGAGACCAGGCACCTGTAAGGTGATCTGATTGAGATGTATAAGGCCTCGAATGGTTTAAGCAAGTTCAATACTGATGGGGTTCTTCCTGTTGCCCAGATTCCACACCTGAGGGGATATAAGTTCAAATCGAGGAAAGACGGTTGTAGAATAGGTGTGCAGGAATTTGCCTTTATCCAGTCGGTGGTTGATTGCTCTAACAAACTTCTATCTGTAGTTGTGAAAGTTGACAGCTTAAATAAATTCAAGGCTAAACTAGATAAACTTTTGGAATGAATGAATGGGTGAAATGGGAAGTTTTTTTTGTTTTTTTTTGCTGATGCTAAATAAGCTTGCTTTCTTGCATCATATGCCTCTACTAATGCTAATAGCAGATCACAATTTCTTATCAGGTTAAAACACACCAATGTAAAACCTTTATTTATAAATATTCATTTGTTCATCGAGTTGTACAAAAAACTGCATGCTTTAAAGTTAATGTTTCCTAACACTTGAGAAAAGTTTATATTTGTTTTAAAGCCAAAAAAAAAAAAAAATTGATTTGCATCAAAAACATATCAAAACTAATGCTTTATTATGTACACAAGACACCACATTTGATAAAGATGCACAGTACTTAAATTGGACTGTACGACTATATTTAGACAAGCTAACATAAGCATAACTTTAAGAATTGAAAAGCAATAAGAAATAGTAATAGCCATATAGTGCAAGGAAGCCACAGGCATTTGCTACACTGGCCAGGGAAAAACCAGTAGTTATCAGCTTCACTCTTAGAACTGCCTTTATGTATTGGCAATAAATCTCTCCCGCATCCAAAGATGCTCCATAATTAACCTCAATGACTGAATACACTCCCTGGCAGCCTTCCTCAAAATTACTTGGTATATGCCATCAATTCCAGAAGCTTTACTTGCATTTATGCTCAAGAATTTTTCTAATAAACAGTCATCTATAATTTCAAAATTACTGGATGGTATAATTTCACCAAACTACATTTCTTTCTTTCTACCAGCTTCCTTTATAAATGCAACCAATTTTCTATACATACTACAGTATCAGACTAGTTTAAGAGATTCTAAAAATTTAGCAGAAATTTTAAGTATAAATCAGAAAAGCTGTTAGGTATGGCAAACAAGTAAGCAAGTAGATTGGTTGGTCACAGCTGCAATTCACACAATGTATTTCCTTTCCTTTGGACTCAGGATGTTTCCAAAAAAGTAGGAAAAGTGACCTGGAAATAATGGTTCAAGGGTGGACTAAAATGCTGTTGACTAAATGTTTCACAAGTTATTTCTTGAAAAAATTAGAGTATAAAATTGCAAGCAAAAACTCACTAATATAAAAGTTCTCCTTCCCTTCTCTTGAGCACAACTTTAGCTGCTTACATACTACTGTCACAAACAAACCAATGTCCTCACAGAAGTGGAAGATGCCCAGTTTTAACTGAAGGGGTGAAGAATGTTGGGATCTAGTAATGATTTTCCCTCAAATAATCTAATTTTTTCACATTACGCTGACCTGGTGGAAATCATCTGTGCAAAAATATTTATAGAATTCGTTAGCAACCTGTACAGGATCATCAACAGGTTATGTCATTCCTATCTAACAGGCCAAAGTGATTCATCCTTTTCTTTTTAGTTTAATGTATACAAAAAATTATTAGCCCAAAGACTTCTCTAACTGCACAAGCATGCCTGACACCCTACACTTGGTAAGCTGATTACAGAGTAGTTTATACTTACTGCATGCTTCTGTGGCTCTGATAATTTAATCACCCCATTCATTCTTCTCCTCCTCTGGTACCAGTCTGATCAGTGCATCTGGCATCTATTTAAGACTTGAGAAAATTCTCTTTAGTTTGCATAAAATTTTGGTGGCTTCTACAATTAGTTTCCTCAACACTTTTCATTTAGCAGTTGCATTTGTAAACATAAATTGATCCTACTGAAAAGAATTTAAAAACTGCCCAAGAACACTGTAGCCACCCTTATAAAAGTAAATCTCTTCCCTTTACTCTCACCAGTAGTTATATTGTTAACTGAAAAATCCTGTATCAAAATGCTATGATCACTGTCACCTACCCAATGGTTCCTTTACCTGAAGATTCATAATACACAGTGGGTCACTGCTGATAATCAGATCAATGTTATTGTTTTCTCTTGTTGTTCCCCCACTTTCTCTCTTGTATGTGCCTCCTGTGCATGCTATACTCACCAAATGCAAATTATGCAACCCCTAGGTCAGAGTAGCATGGTGCAGGTACTCGATATCCCATAACATAGTCTGCATTTGATGACTTTACCAACAGCTGATATTCATCAAATTTAACTAATATACTCTTAGAATTAGTGTATAAGCAAGTACAACTGTACCACTTTATGCTCTCAATATCAAGGTCTACTGGATCCCCAGCAGGCCTTGTAATCCCCACACCGTGCTTTCTAGAGTGCTGCAGATTCTCAATTTTTACCTCTGCTAAAGGTGCATTAAACTACCGATCCACATATAAGTTAGTAGATTTTCGACTCGTCTCATGTTTGTCTTTCCTATACACATTGTATTTACCATATTCAAATTCTGCACTGAGTATATCAGAATGGCACCATGTTTCTAAAATTTCAATTATATTGGCATTACTTGATTAAACGGTAGCTTGAAATAATCAAATTTATTAATTATACTCCTAATAGTATGTTAGCACTGAAAATTTTTTTTTTTTTTTCCCTCTCTTTTTTGTAATCACTAGCACATCACATTGAGTTTATTATGTAATGTTCACCCAGGAATAGTCTCCTTTGATATTTGGGTAGTTTTCTAGAACTGTTTGGTAGTTCGCCATTACTTTCCCTTGGTGCTGTTGCAGCATTAATAATAATAAAAAAATAAAAAATTGACACCTCCCAGTCCACCTATGTTGCTCAAGGCCCACGTGGTTAATGTGCACAAAGAATGGTATCAAACGAGTCAAACCACCTCCCATCAACAGAACTATAAAGGATTATGCAAGGTGAGCATTCATGGAGAGAAAAAGGTGCAGTGCATTGTATAGGCTCAACAACAAGTCACTGTGCAACAGCTGACATCACACATGAGACACCTTGATTGACATCACACACGAGACACCAAACCACTACCTAGGCCGAAGCCTATCCGTGGATAGCATCAAAGTTTTTATAATGTCTGAGTTATTTGGTTAATATAACATAATTCAAAAAAAAAAATAAATAAATAAATAAAAATAAAAAATTAAATAACAGCTACTTAGCCTCATCTTAGAAGAATCAGGTCTTGATCTTATACATCCACTGATCTTAATAAGAAGAGTTGGCATCCCTGCCACTAGGAGGTGGACTTCTACTATCAGCAAATAACCACAGCATGCCTTCTAAAGACTGCGGCGCCTCCGTAGCCAGGTGGGAAGGAGCGGCAGTGCGTAGAACACGCTTCTTGATTAGACCGGGGTTCGAGCCCGTCACCACCAAATACGGAGGATGCGGAAAGGTCAGGGAATGACCACCGCATATCCCGGAGCAATATGGCCTTAGTTGCTAATGCTCCTAAAAACCAAATAACAAACATCTAAAGACTGCACTTAGAGTTATAAAAATAAAAAAAAGCCTCCTTTCCATGAACATAATCCAAAGTACCAACAGACAACTCCAAGTTAGATCTTAAATCAGCATATAAGTTGCATTTCAGCATGTGTTCAGCTGTTTCATCCTCTCCACAAATGCAGGTACCCCAATCCCCCAGTCCAAATTGATATAATCTATAAGACAAGCCATGGCCAGTGATCAGGAAGGTAGCAACACAGTCCAAACTGTAACCATGGCGTTTTACGAGTATCTATAATCTCTCCATTTGGAAAAAAACATGCAAGTTTGTCTATCTTTCTCTGATTCCCGCCAATTGGTCTGCCACAACTTTTAACTCATTATAAATCCTTTTCCTTTCATTCTTTAGGTCCACTCTTGTTTAGAGTCTTTCTACATCAGGGCAAGTGTAACTCCCATAATAGTTCGCTTAATTGAGTTCATTCACCCGCCGTTTCATTCATAGGCCGGATAACAGGACTTGAAATTGTACAGGCATCCTGCCTGATATAACCTGCAAGGCCTCTGATGACAGAGTTCGACAAGCATGATTAATGCTTAACAAAGCAAATCCTCGTGCCTGCAATAAGTACTTTTGTACAGTAATGTTTTCTATACGATGCACCCAGGCTCCAGAGGCTTAAATCACAATCGGGACAAATAAGCTCTCATCGTAAATTCAAGGTGCAACCTTTTATGCCCCAATCCTTCCTCACAATCCTCCGGAGCTTAGCATATAATGTCTTAATCTTAGTTTTCAAGTACTTTACGTGCTCTGTAAGATTTAACAGACAACTGTCCTTCTAAAAATCAAATCCAGATATTTTGCGATTAACATATCGAACTGGGTCACCCACAATCCTTACAGTAGGTCCGTATTCATACTTAATTGCCCTTTTAATAACATATGGACAGTTTTATCTCGAGATATCTGCAATTTGTAGAGTATACTCTCAGTTTTCTAATTTGATTAAAATTTCTTATCTCAGAATGAGAACTGCCAAAAACAAAGATCATTAAATCATCAGTGTATGCAACCATTTTTATATCTTCCATTCGCTGAATCAAAAACTTGCCAATAATGATGTTCCATGCAAAGGGACTGATAACTGAACCCTGAGGACAACCTCTTTGTACTTCTTTCTTAACTTTAGTATACAAAGTCTTCACCTTCACAATAACTTTCCTACTATGGAAATAATTTCCGAAAACAGAACATAACTTCACAGAACATTCCGTAACTCTAATTCGAGCAAGGATGCACTCCCACCATAACCTGTCAAAGGTGCCTTTAAAATCAATAAAAATGCCTAAAACATACCTAACCTCACTGCTCCTCACTGCTTGGATGAAGCTATGTATAGCATCCTCTGTCCCAACACCTTTCTTAAAACCAAATTGGTTTTCAGAGGACACAGCCTTTATATTATAACTAATCATTTAGCAATTAATGTATAACCATTCATAAGTTTTTCCCAATACAGAAAGAAGAGCAATGGGGTGGTATGATCCTGTTTCATTTAACAGTTTGCCAATTTTGTAATGGCCTGGTGATTGGGCCACTCTTTGCGCAGTCAATCGCCTCAACTACATCCTCAATAATAAAATTTTTACAGAATTATACAAGCCATTTTCATGTTTCATAAGAATTTGTTCCGGTGTGTCCATAGAATTTATATCCTCCAGAAAGAGATCATCTAAGACCATGCTCATAAAATCAGCCCAATTTAAAGTTTGATTATTCTCGTTGCCAACAGTATATGAGACATCAGCTAAGTACCCTTTGTTAGTCGATATTTTAAATATTAAACTCCAAGGATCCCGAGATCCCTGCTCCTCTACAAAATGCCTCTTAACTATTTTAGCACTGTTGACGGCACCAACATACAACCTCCTATGCTGCCTATACAAACTGCCATAATAATTGACAAGCTCTATATCACCTAACCTCCTATATCTTTGACACCTTCTCAAATGCATAGTCTCTTTCCACATCTGTCATTTCTTGATTCCACCAGAAAACAGGCCTGCTAACAAAACACTTTTTCTTCATTAATACGTTCTAGATTTTAACAACACATCAGTAAGTGTCTTTACATATTCTTGATAAGTCAAACCTGGCCAGTCAACATCAGATATTAATCCTAAGTACTTATCATTAAACTTATTCCACATAGCATTTTTAACAAGAAATCTACTACCATCATACACCTCTCAAAATCCATGTGTACATATCTTGAAAGAGATGCTGTGATGGTCACTAGTTGTATATCCCTCTAGTACTTCCCAATTTATAATCTTATTTTTAACTGCAACAGTAGCAATTTTAAGATCTATATACGACTGCTCATGCACAGTTGAATATGTGGGCAGATGTCCTTCTACATTAACCACTTCCATTGCAGAAGCAGCAAGAAATTCCTCTAGCATTATTCCTCTTTCATCAGAAACCTCACTGCCCCACAACAGAGAATTAGCATTAGTCTAAAGCAACTACCAACTCACAGGAGCCAAATGTCTGTTACAGCCTCTCAAAATAATCCACATATGGCGCTATCTCTTTAGAATATTGACAATATATTTTCATGAGATACACTCAGCCAAAGCTGCCAAAGCTACCAATTATCTCACAACATTTCTATTACGAAAGGTAATCACCTCAGTAACAACTATTTCTTGTGAACGCATGATAATGGAAGCCATTGGCACATCTCCTTTTGATATTATCTTGTATCCACATATTTGTCCACAAACTACATAAGGCTCCTGTAAGAGGGCAACCACAATATTATCACACTCCATTAAATAATTAAGTTAAGATACAACATTTTTCACACTTTAATCATTCAACTGCAATACTTTTAATTCACTAGTCACAACTGATTTTGTTTCCTTATAAATCTTTAATGCTTTCTTATATTCAGGACATACTTTATCAACAGGTGCATGAGCAGCCTCAACAATTACAGCATACAGGTTGCTGATCTTGATCAGGGCATTCCTTATAAGAGTGCCCTATCTTAGCACAATGCCCACACAGCATCTCCCTCTTACAATATTTTACCACATGTCCAAATGATAAACACTTAACACTGAGTTACAGTATATATTTCCCTAAATATACACGCCGACCGGCCTATAAACAATTTTGACATATTCTTAATTTTCAACCATAAGACAGGTGTCAACTGCAGAATCCAGTTCTCTGTTTGCAAATTTTTAGTTTTATTCACAGATAAATCAATACTGCCTATATATTTCTTTCATGTCACATTAGTGTCCTTAAAATTCCTTAACCAAACTTGCTTTAGAAAGTCCTCTTTAGTTATACCCTGCTCAACATCAAATACAACCACTTTAGGCATAATAGGTTTAGGCACAGTATATTTTATACACATACTTTGTATTTTCGAGCATTCCCTTAGTTTTGCTATGTCGTTGTCAGTCTAACCTCCTTCAAGATATCAGCCCTTATTCCCTCACTAGTTTTATACTGATCTGTAGTAGCCTTGATTATCATCACCTTTGGAACCGCACTACCAAATTCCAGTTCTTTAGAAGACACAGTAGCATAAGTTTCTCGACACACCCTTTCAGAATTTAACTCTAGTTTTTCTTTTAACATCATATTTTCAATTTGAATGCCCTGTGCCATTGCTTCCAATTTATCCCAAAAATATCAAGGATAATTCATACAGCAGCAGTTGGAGCCCTGCTATTTATGCCCCATAAAAAGTTCCTTAAACGACTCTTTGCCTCTCTAACATGTTCAAAGCCCTCAATTTCTGTTTTATCTGTTATGTTGTCATCTTTTCTTTGTGTTTTCTAGTTCCTTTCCCTGCACATTAGAGTCAGAATTCACTTCTTTTACTGGTGCCACTGTCTTTTTCTTTTTAGAACCTTTATCCAGTGTTCCTTGTGGAGGAACAGAGAGAGACAATGACAACCTAGTCTAAACAGCAGTTCTTGCTAAACTTCTACCTGAAAATACCTCAATGCCTGACTTAATTTTCATACTTATCTCTTCACATTCATCTTTGGTTACCTCGCTAGTAACTGTCAGCTGATTTTCACCATCTATAAGGTCTACCTCACTAGAGGAAGACAATTTTATAAATAAAAATTCAACATATACACACAATAAAAATCAATAATGTTGATATCTGGTTAATTACATACAATATATACACAACGTAAAGGGGCAAGGAGCTCTCAATCAGTAACTCAATCTCAAATGGAACAGTAAAATAACCAACGAAATCCATCACTGGTTAGTAAAATCCTCCGCCACCCAATTTAAATGGGCTGATGGTCCCATGGATGTGTAGCCACAAGGGCATGGAATTACAAAGATTAACGATTAACCTCAACCTGTAAATAACTTTGATGAATTTGAGGTGTTGGTCAAAACATCAAAGGCAGATACTGTTGGGATATCAAAGACATGGTGTCACACAGATATAAGGAATACAGAAATGGAATTTGGGGAGTATGATGTGTACAGGAAGAATAGACAGGATAGAAAGGGAGTAGGGGTTATGTTATTAGTTAAGAAACACATAAGATCCAAGGTAGTACAGCCAGTCTACATGGCTGGACAGTGCAGTGTCGAGTCAGTTTGGTGTAATATAAGCATTGGGAAATCAAAATTGAGAGTAGGAGTGTGTTATAGGCATAATGACTCTGATGAGTATAATAAACAACTGTACAAGGAAATAGAGTGGGCCAGTAAATCAGTCTTATAATGGGGGATTTTAATTTCCCAGATATTGAATGGAATTTGTAGGTTGGTCACTTACACACTAGCAAGGCTTTTGTGGATTTATTGGATGATTGTTTTCTACATCAGCATGTTCGGGAGACAACTAGAGGGAGTAATACTCTTGATCTGATTATCAGTAGTGATTCTTCATGCATTAAGAATCTGCAGATAAAGGAACCACTAAGTGGCAGTGATCACAGTGTGCTGAAGTGGGATTTATTCAAAGAGGTAACTACCATCAGGGGTAAAGGGAAGGGTTTTTGCTTTCGTAAAGTGACTACGGTGGTCTGAAACAGTATTTAAATTCTATACGGTGGGACCAACTGATGATGTTACCAACAGCAAATTCAAAATTATGAAATATCCGAATCACAATCCAATTATTATCTTCTGTGGTTTGAGAAGAAAGAAGAATATACCTGTCGACACTGTAGTTGAATTTCAGTAGCTTGTAAATTTCAGAAATAGATACTCAAAAAATGTGTTTCAAAGAACAAAAGTAGAAGGGTTAAAGGAGAAGAGGAAAAGTCTGTTCAAGTCGGAGACCAAACTATAAATGGAAGAAAGAGATAAAATACTTAAAATACTTTGGAAGAAAGAAATAAAATACTGACATAATATCTTTCTCTAAGGTTAGACAGATATAGTCCAACGTTACCTTGATTCCAGCACTTCGGCATTTAGCCACAGCGTCAGGTACTGCTGCACGAGGAGGATCAATCATAGAAATTAAGCCCAAAAACCTTAAGCCATCCAAAGGAAAGTTTTGTTCATCAGAATCAAATGGATAGCCTGGTGGATACTGATCTCCTGGCAGCATATAATCACAAAAACCTGAAAAATAAAATATTTTAGTCAAGGATTTCAGTAAGAATTTTCATCCT
Organism: Mastigoproctus giganteus; assembly: GCF_048544385.1. NCBI lineage: Eukaryota > Metazoa > Arthropoda > Arachnida > Uropygi > Thelyphonidae > Mastigoproctus > Mastigoproctus giganteus. Next base: position 37,895,869 of record NC_143583.1, on the reverse strand, counting down.
AACTCTTATTAATACTTTTCTTAGCATATGTTAAACAGTTTTTTTTTTTTTTTTAAATGCTTAAACCTTCAAAGTACTTAAGAATTTATGCACTTTTAATCACCCCCCAAACAAATTAAGATGTCTTATTTTATTTACTTAACTAGGTGACAGTGCTGGTCACGTGAGAGGTGACCATTGAAAACAGCATTCTTGCATTAACTTGCATTAATTAATCAAAGATTAAAAATCTGAAAATTTGTCTACCTTCCTAAATATAGTTCAACTTTTACTGCAGTAATTTGAAGTGATTTTTTTTTTTTTTTTAATATTTTTTTGTAAAGAAACTGCACGCAAGAATCTGTCAGGTGACCTGCCACCATATCTGCAACTATTTGGCTTTTGCTCAAAGAGTTACATGATACTGAACAAGTGCCGATGCTCTGTCTCTTTATGGTTTCCAGTTACTTGCTTTATTCCTCCCACTAGTCCAATAAACATCTATAGTTTTCAAGTTGTTTGAATGATTTATTGTTTTCGTGTAGTAATGATAGGTAAACGACACCTGCTATTCTCTTGAAACAGCTATACCCTGTGGGAAGTAAGATACAGTTTATAATTTTGAAAGCTGTGAGGCATGCCAAATTTTAAATAAATCTGAAAATGAAAGTAACATAGTAAAATATAAAATGAAAGTAATATGTATATGTTTTTTAATTTCTTAATAATATTTATATAAATAATAGCAGGAATATATGTGCATGGGCAAGTTTGGAATTTAGCCCACTTAGTGATCTTTTACATTGGAAGAAACTAAGAAGCTGATTCTTCATTTTGTCAATTTTTTTTTTTTTTTTTTTTTTTTGAAAACAAAAGGTAAAACACATGGTACATTTTAAAATTCAAAAAGAATATACAAATAAATACTGCAATCCATTAAAAAGATAAAAAATACATTATAATTTTTTTAACTGACACCGTTTAAGCAGAATTCAAAAAATCCAAAACATTTTTCAGAAATTAAAAAGAAAGTTGGGTGCCTGTCAAATTAGCCACCAATGTTTCTGCTTTTTTTTTTTTTATTTATTTATTTTTTTTTATGTGAACCCCAAACACGAGAGGTATTAGAACCTATAGTACTTAGTACCGTGCTGGGTTGGAGGTTTAGAAGACGAAAGAAGATATTTGTTGACATTGCACTTCAACTTCCGTTGATTGTAATTTTCAGGAAATACGTATGAAGGAAGGTTGTTCCAGAAAACGGCAGTTGAATGAATAAATGAGGAAGAGAAAAGTTGGTTCTGTGGGTTTGAAGTTGGACAGTAAATGGATGTTGGCTGGTGGCGGCACGTGTTCGGACTGTTTTGAGAGAGAGAGAGAGAGAGAGAGAGAGAGAGAGAGAGAGAGTGAGAGTGAGTGAGTGAGTGAGAGAGAGAGAGAGGGAATTATAGAAGCCAATTCAGAAGAACAGTGCCCATCGAAGTATCTGTAGAAGAGGCATGCAGTAGAAACAGTACATCTATGAGAAAGCGAGTGGAGAGACTCTGCGAGAGATGAATCATTAATAAACCTAACTGCCCTCTTCTGAATGGAATCAAGAAGCCTGAGAGAGGTTTTGGGGGCACCACCCCAGATGTGGGAACAATATTCCATGGCAGGGCGGATTTGCAATTTATACAGAGTGAGCAGCTGTTTGGAAGAAAAGTAATGCCGACAGAAAAAGAGAAAACCAAGTTTTTTAGATGCAGAGGAAGCAATATTTGTAATGTGCTTGTGCCAAGAGAGATTTGAAGTCAGGGTAATCCCCAAAAGAGATATATCATTTTGCCTAGAAATCGGAGTGTCACTAAAGATAAGCATAGGAGCAGAAGAATCCTTTTAGCGAGATATAAGACAAGACTGAGTTTTAGAAGGACTGAAATCAACTAAGTTGTTTTGCCCCACTGGAGAATTACCTGAAGATCAGCATTTAAGGAACTGGTAGCAGATTTTCAAGAAGTTGAAGCTGATTCAGCAGGACAAGGTTTCTCAAAATGGAAAGTGGAATACAATGTGCTATCATCAGCAAAACTATGGATAGGATTTCCAGTCAATGGAAGAAGGTCATTAATATACAAGAGGAAAAGAGTGGGGGAAAGAACTGAACCTTGGGGGACACTGGCATTAGTGGAGAAGTTAGAAGACAGAGAGCCATCTACCATCACCCTCAGTGAGCGATCAGAGAGAAAACTAGATAACCAATTGCTAAAAACAGTTGGCAAACCATAAGATGGAAGCTTGTTTAGAAGACCTTTATGCCAAACACCATCAAAAGCCTTTGAGATGTCAAGAGCAACTACTTGTGTTTCACCGAACCTTTCCATTGAATTAGTCCATAAATGGGTAACATAAGCCAGAATATCACCAGTGGATCGACACTGACGGAATCCATACTGGTGATTGTTGATCAGACAGAAGGTTTCTAGGTAGTTTAAGAGTTGACAGTTAATTGATTTCTCCATTACTTTAGAAAGAGTAGAAGTAATTGCAATGGGACGATAATTGGATGGGAGGGATTTGTCACCCTTTTTAGGAACTGGCTGGATATGAGCAAATTTCCAAGCAGAAGGAAAAACACCTTTGGAATAAGAAAGTGAAAAAGGCGGCAAAGAATAGGAGTAAGTTCAGGAGCACAGGTTTTGAGAAAAAGTGGAGAAATACCATCAGGACCTGGAGCTTTCTTAGCATCAAGATTCATCAAAATCCTTTTGATATCCTTTTGACGGAAGACCACAGGAGGCACTGAATGGAGCGTGTTGGGAATGGTGGGAGGTGTTTTACCAAGATCATTAATACATGAGCTGGAAGAAAAATGGGATGCTAGCAGGTCAGCTTTATCCTTGGCTGAAGTGACAACAGAACCATCTGGTTTGGACAGAGGTGGGAGCAGAGATGGGCAAAAGTTGTGGCCAATAGCTTCGGCAAGAGACCAGAATGCTTGGCTACCATTAGGGCAAGAAGCAAGTTTTCTACTCTTAGCCTGTTCAAACTCTAGTTTGGACTGATTAATAACTGCTTTACAATGGTTGCGAGCTTTGGTGTAGGCAGAAAATGAAACTGAAGAATTAGAAACAAGCCAATTACGATATGCAACATTCTTCTCTTGAACAGCCTTAGCACATTTATTGGAAAACCAAGGTTTAGATAAAGGACGAGATTTTAAAGTGGAGTGTGGGATAAAGGATTCCATTCCTGCAAGAATAATTTTACTGACAATGATCTGAGCAAACGTTGACAACAGAAGTTTTGAAACAGTAATCCGACCATGGAAAAGAAATCTTGCAGGTCATCCCATTTTGCATTCTTGTAATGCCAAACAACAGAGTTGTTTGGGAATAGTCATGAGATAAAGGTTCCATTGGAGAAGAGACAATCACCAAGTTGTGATCTGAAGTGCCTAAAGGACCTCTCACTTCGACCATGTACTTAGAAGGGTTGTTTGTGAGAAAAAGATCAAGCGTGTTGGTTGTATGATTAGGACTGTCCAGTATTCTTGTAGGTAAATGAACAATCTGTGCAAGGTCATTAGTAATTGCAAAAGCCTCGGCATCACGACCTGCTGGGTCAGTGTGACTAGAAAACGGAAGCCAACTGGAGTTGTGAACATTAAAATCACCAAGGAAAATTACCTCACTGTTAGGAAAGTTGGACTGGAGAAAGTCAAGTTGCAAAGAGAGGAAGTCAAAGAGCTCCAAGTGATTAATGGAGTTGGGAGAACAGTAGAGACAACAGATGAATTTGACACAATGAGGTAGAGAGATTTTAAGCCAGAGAAGATCAAAGAGAGGAGATTCCAAATTGCCAAGTCTCAGAACGGATATATGCACAAGTACCACCTTTGAGGCGAAAGGAATCATACAGCAAATAATTTGGGCATCTGAAATGAGCAGTAGTTGAATCAACTGATAACTGAGATTCTGTCAGAAAAAGTACATGGCGTTTGGCAGACTGCAAGTGGAAATCGTTGAAATTAGAATTGAGACCACGTATATTTGTGAAATGAATTAGGAAGTGCTTGGGCGGTTTAGATCTTTTCGCAGATAAGCTTGCTCTATTAGTTTGACAATTCATGGTGTATTCAATAGTAAGAAAAAGTAGTGGGACATGCTGTATGAAGTAATGAAATTTTTGGATATGGCGTACACGTGGTAAGAATATACCCAGATCCTTGACATAACGTGGCCTCGAAAATGCTCCCCACATACACACTACTTAGACTCCCTCCAGTCACCATCTGGCAGAGTAGAGGTAGCAAGATTATACACTAGCTGATCCGGAAGCCTCCTAGAGAGTTACCGATAGGTTCGGTCCGGTGTACTAACTAGTGGCCGGCCTGCGAACACCGTTTTAGAGCTGTACCCTCGAAATGCAAGGAATATTGGATCTCGCCACAACGTTCATCATAACCTCAAAAGTCATCAATCATACTGCATGATGGAAGAGATAGGGAAGGGTTGACCGGAACTTAGCTCTAGAGACTAAACATGGGTTCCACCACTTCAAGCCTCCAATAAGCAAAGTGGTGGTATTTCACCGGTTGATGAGAGTCGTCTACCACCTAGTACTGCCTGGTAACATAGAGGAGCAGCGTTCCTCCATGTGGTGTGGGCGCCACACTTCGACTCCTGCTTACGTTGGTTCACACCTGGGTGGTCACCCACCATGTACTTGTGCATGGAGGTTATACCCAGGATTACTAACAATCGCACCATTGTGAAGGTGCAAGCAGAGGATTTGGCTGTCACAGACAGTCCAGACTTCGCCGAAAATGACCTGACTTGAGTGTCACCCGAATCAGTTCCATCAGCATTTTAGACTCCCAGGTAGCAAGTACAGCTTGTATGGCATATCTGAGAGAATGTCTGTGACAACCTCAAGGACCTCAAGGCTCCAGCTATATGCTGGATGTCACCCCTTCTGCATTAATATAGAAAAGAATACAAATATTTTATTTGTTGCAGTGAAAATTTAAAGCATACAGAATGGTAAAAATGAAAAATCTCCTTTTCCCGATTAAAGCAAAACATTATTATAACAGCAAGTTGTACATACTTTTGCTTTACTAAATAAACTGAATTTTTTTTGCAAGAGCATGGATCTGTCATATACATTTTTCTATTAAATTGCCTTAGTATTACTCTCCAAAAATATTGCTCCGAATCAAGAAGTATTACTGTCATTTATTTGTAACAGGGTGAACTCGCCTAAGAGCCAGTTTCGATGCAGTTAACATCTCATCGGAGTTAAGTGCCAGATTAATCAAAACTTGGCAAAATAGTTGTAAACATACATTGTAGCATGAGAAATGCCAAGTTAGTAAAATACTTTCAAATCAGAGCTTAAAAAAAAAAACACTTCTTGCCAACAAAAAATATAAACACCTTGTAGGTGACTTGTCATATGAACAGTATTTTACTTTTTAATGGTTAGTTGTATTGTAATACTGAGACAAGTTGCGAAGGTGTTACAAGAGCAGTATCATTATGAGAGAAAAAAGTAAAAACATTTTTCCAATACAGTGGTCCCTCGAATAATGATGTAAGTCTTACGTAATAATATAGGTACAATAGCATATGGGCATTATTTTCAGCCAAGAAAAAAAAAAAAAAAAAAAGTACTCAATCTATGTGGTCATCATTTTTGGCCAATCACAGCATTCAAAAAGTCTCATATTTATCAACACTTGGAGTCCATCTCTTCCTATGTATTCTGCCTTTTCAGTGCAAACATCCGTGATTTTCTTAATTCTATTGTGATTATGCAAACATTCTCATTCTCTCTCTCTCTCTCTCTCTCTCTCTCTCTCATAAATTTATTGCAATTTTACTAAATTAAAGCAATAGTTATGTCTCCAAAAAAGTGTGAGTGTAAAAAGAAAAGAAAATCAAGAAATCAATTTCTCTGCAAATAAAGCAAGAAATTATTTCAAAACAAGAAAATAATGTTAAATTAAGTATGCCTGTAATCGAATAGGGCCTTGTGCAATCCATTATTTCAGCAAACTTTAAACTAAAGGATTCTTTTAAAACAGTGCAAGTAAAGATACTTCTATCAGTTTTCAAGGGAAGGGGGAATTAATTGTAGAAATATAAAAACTTACTGCTATGGATTCATGAAAAACAAATGAAAGGTAGACCGATGAGTGCTCCATTTATTTGTGAACAAGGCTAATTCATTTAAGATGATTTAAACATAATATTCATCAGTCATGTTATCATTGTGTATTGTCTACACTGAAAATTAAATAAATGTCTGCTCCAATTGCAACTTTGTTCAAATTAACTGAGATCACTATATGGTGTTCCCATAACAAGTAACTTATTACAAGTTCCAGTTTCTAAATCTTTCCCAAAATTGTATACAGTCAAGATGATTTAAACATAATTCAAACAACTAAGAGTGAACCAATATGTTTTCCTTAAATTAAAGACGGTAGAGTTTCAAATAAAATAATTATATTTTTCTCAATTTTTTTGCATCTAAAAATTTATTCCAAGATTCTATGACTATATTAATATTTAATGTTTCATGCAACAAGAAAAATAGTTTAAAGCAATATAGATGAACAGTGCACTGTTGAGTCAGTTTGGTGTGACATAAGCACTGCGAAAGCAAAAATAACAGTAGAAGTGTGTTATAGGCCTCATGACTTGAATGAGTACAATGAACAATCGTACAGAGAAATAGAGTGGGCTAGTAAATCAGAATGTCTTATATTGGGGAATTTTAACTTCCCAGATATTGACTGGAACTTGTGGTTGGTCACTCGCACACTAGTAAGACATTTTTGGATTTATTGGATGATTGTTTCCTGCAACAGCATGTTCAAGAGGCAACCAGAGAGGGTAATACTCTTGATCTGGTTATCAGCAATGATCATTCGTGTATTAAGAATTTGCAGATAAAGGAACCACTAGGTGGCAGTAATCACAGTGTACTGATATGGAATTTACTTACAGATATAATTACCATCAGGGGTAAAGGAAAGGGTTTTTGCTTCCGTAAAGTTGAGTATAGTGGTCTCAGACAGTTTTTAAATTCTGTACAGTGGGATCAACTGACGATGTTACCAACAGTAAATTCTAAGTGGGAAACATTCAAGGAATTAATCGTGGATGCATATAAATTATCAAGCGACTCAGAAACCTATGGCAGATATAAGCTAGTCTGTAATCAGGTCACAAAGGAGGTTAGGCAGGCGAAGGCAGATTACAAGAAATCTTTGGCAAAAGATGCTAAGAAAAACAGCAAGGATTTCTTTACTTATATAATCTCCAAAAGGAAGGGGATGAATCTGATTGGACCACTGGATATTGATGGTTCCACTGTTGATGATCCTGCTCAGATAGCAAACAAACTGAATGAGTATTTTGCATCTACATTCACACATGTAGAGTTATTAAGATTTAAAAATGGCAGAAGGTTATCAAATTGTAGCAGGGTGCTTAATGATTTTGTAATAACTGAGAGCAAAGTGGAGAAGAAATTGTTGAAGTTAAACATAAGAAAGGCACCTGGGGTGGATGGGATCTATCCAGTTATATTAAAGGAGGCAGCAAAGCAACTAAGCAAACCCTTAGCCATAATTATGAGAGCATCCTTGGACTCAGGGGAGGTCCCCGCAGACTGGATATGTGCAAATGTATCCCCAATTCACAAAGGGGGATCGAAGGGTGACATGAGACCAATTAGTTTAACTTCTGTTCCGGGTAAAATAATGGAGTCACTGGTTAAAGATGCATTGCAGGATCATCTAGACAAGACTGCAGCAATAATTCAGACACTGCATGGGTTTGTTAAGGGAAAGCCTTGTCTGATAAATTTGATAGGATATTATGATGTAGTTACAAAGGAACTGGATGCAAAAAATAATTTTGATATCATATATTTGGATTTCAGGAAAGCTTTTGACATTGTTGCACATGGAAGACTATTGTACAAATTGGAGCAGAATGGTATTAAGGGTAAGTTGCTACAATGGATAAAAAGGATGTTATTTAATGGGTGCTGCTCTTCGTGGACTAATGTTATTAGTGGAGTCCCACAGGGTTCGGTGTTGGGTCCACTGTTGCTTTGTATATTTATCAATGATATTGATGAAGGTATATCAGGCTTAGTGTCAAAGTTTGTAGATGATACAAAGGTTGGCAGAGTTGTAAATGACAGTAATGGCAGTGTGCTACTGCAACAGGATCTAGATAATTTGGGCAGATGGGCTAAGAAGTGGCAACTGAAGTTTAACCTTGACAAATGCAAAGTACTGCATATGGGTAGAAGTAACCCCAGAGAAACGTACTAACTGTGTGGTAGTACACTTAAGGTGGTAGAAAATGAAAGACCTGGGAGTAATTGTGCAGTCAGATATGAAGTTTTCTGAGCAATGAAGACAGGCTGCCAGGGCAGGTCATGGGGTTTTGTCAATGATATATAGGAATTTTGCTAGCAGGGAAAAGGAGGTGATTGTCCCTCTGTATAATGCAATGGTCACTCCACACCTTGAGTACTACGTACAGGTCTGGAGGCCTCATTTTAGGAAGGATGTAGATTTGCTTAAGTGTGTACAGAGAAGGGCAACAAGATTGGTGCCCTTCTCTGTACACCTCAATCAGATCACCTGTGCGGTGATCTGATTCAGGTGTATAAGGCTTTGAATGGGTTGAGCACGCTGAATTCTGATGGGATCCTTCCACTTGTTCAGATTACGAACCTAAGGGGGCATAAATTCAAATTAAGAAAAGACAGATGTAGAATAGATGTGCGGAAATTTGCCTTTAGCCAGCGGGTGGTTAATTGCTGGAACAAACTTCCACCTGTCGTTGTGGAAGTCGATAGGTTGAATAAATTTAAGGAGGAACTGGACAGGCATTTGGAGGGAATGGTGTGATTTTTTTTTTTTTTCTTTTGGCTGATGCTGCATAAGCTCATACACATGCTTTCTTGCATCACATGCCTCTACTACTAATATGCATAAGCTCCTTTCAAACAATTGTTCCAACCTCAGTTATTACCAGTGAAGTTAAACAAACAGAAGAATTCTAGCCAAAACCTTTATGTTTTGTGTTTGGGCCAACCAACTTGGTACTGCAATAACTTAAACAAAACCAACGAACAAAATATTAATGCCTTTGAGCGTTGAATGGATCAAATTTTTCTAAAACCAATGTTCCACAGAAAATATGACAATATGCTTACAATTGTTTCCAATGTTGTTTCATCAATATTCTAAAAGCTAGCAATTACTAAGTATTAAACTTAATTCTGATACCTGGCCTTCATTATATCACAAGGATATTTTTTCACTGGCAAAAATACCTTGGCATCCCAAAACTGAATTGGATTCTTTTTACAACAGAAATCACCAATTCAATAATAGTACTGTTCATTCTAATTAGATATACTAAATTTCTACTTTTTTTTTTCAACTTTCTGGCTATTGCTGGAAAATTGTTTGATAAAGTGGCACAAGTAAACTAATAATCACAATGAAATTACATTAACATATAACCATTCGGTATATTCCTCTTCTCTCTCTCTCTCTCTCTCTCTCTCTCTCTCTCTCTCTCTCTCTCTCTCTCTCTCTCTCTCTCTCACTCAGTTGAAGAACAGTCCATATAAGACAGTTCCTTCTCTATATCAAAGGCCCAAAAAAAGTAAAAAACATTATCACAGATTGAAAGGTTTTATGTAAAAAACATACACCGATATTAAATCTTACTAAAATCTGATTCCCATTTGAAGCAGGTTTCATCTTGGTGCTAATGCTTTTGGTAACTAAATTACAGCCCATTATTGTGTAGCCGTGAAAATCCAAAGGTTTTCAAGCAACAAAAGTTTATCAGAGGTGAACTGCAGACCTACTGGAAGCCAAACCACAAGAAGCAGATGAAGGAGCAGCTGTTTAATGAATAGGCAATTCAATTTTAGTCCTGCTATGAAGGCATACCTGATCACTAACAAGCTAGCATTGAAGGCACTGCTGCTTCTGGACAGTGCACCTTGCCATGACTATGAACTTGCTGCTTCTTTGGAATGCTGGTTGGTTGGTTGTTGGGTTTTATTGGCGCATTAGCAACTAAGGCTATAATGCGCCAAAACCAGGTGCTTTGGAATGCAAATCTGATTTCAAAAGTGATGTTCCTGCCAGCCAACACAACTTCTTTGATCCAGCCTATAGATCAACAAGTGATAGTTACTTCAAGAAACTCTACATGAAGAAGCTCAAGAAATGCCACGAAGCAAAATCAAATGATGATGGCATAACAGTGAAGGAATTTTGTAAGAAAAAAGTTCAACATTGCAGAGGCTGTAAGAAACTTGTGGCATGGCAGAAAAGTCTCAATTTACTGGCAGAATGCTGCTTGAAAACCTTTGTGACCTGGCAAGACTGAGGATCAGGCTAATACTGATCAAGAAATTCACTCTCCCAATCAATGTATGGGACTTGAAGTGATGCTTCGGTGGTGTACACCACTGAAGATGTGCAGCAGTTGGAATCTATGATCAAAGTAGTTTTTCTGTGAAAAAGTTGAACTTCTGATGGTCTTGGAACAGACTAAGCATTTAAGACATTTCATATACTCAATTAATAATCATTATGGTTTACAATAGTTTTTGTGGAACCAATTACAATTGTTAATCAAGGGACCACTGTGTAAACACATATACAGGCTTAATTTTGAAGTTTGCGGATGATACAAAGGTTGGCAGGGGTGTTAATGGCAGTGTGCTACTGCAACAGGATCTAGAAAATTTGGGCAGATGGGCTGAGAAGTGGTAACTGAAGTTTAACATTGACAAATGCAAAGTACCGCATATGGGTAGAAGTAACCCCAGAGAAACTTACCAACTGTGTGGTACTACACTTACGGAAGTAGAAAATGAAACAGATCTGGGAGTAATTGTGCAGTCAGATAAAGTTTTCTGAGCAATGCAGATAGGCTGCCAGAGCAGGTCATGGAGTATTGTCAATGATATACAGGCATTTTTCTAGTAGGGAAAAGGAGGTGATTATCCGTTTGTATAAGGCAATCAATGGTCAGGCCACATCTTGAGTACTGTGTACAATTCTGGAGGCCTCATTTTAGGAAGGTGTAGCATTGCTTGAGCATGTACAGAGAAGGGGAACAAGATTGGTGAGGGGAACAGAGCAGTCCTCTTACCAAGAAAGGCTTAAGTTCTGCAAATTTCAGCGGCTGGAGACTAGACACTTGCAAGGTGATCTGATTGAGGTGTATAAAATCTTGAATGGGTTGAGTACTCTGAATTCTGATGGGGCATAAATTCAAATTGAGCAAAGACAGTTGTAGAATAGATGTGCGGAATTTGCCTTTAGCCAGCGGATGGTTAATTGCTGGAACAAACTTCCATCTGTCGTGAAAGTTGATAGCTTAAATAAATTCAAGGAGGGAGTGGTAAGCTTTTAGAGGGAATGGATATATGTTTGTTTGGGTTTTTTTTTTTTTTTTGGCTGATGTTACATAAGCTCATGCGCTCACTTTCTTGCATCACATGCCTCCATTATTACTATTAGATATTGTAACATAGAAAAAGGATGTGTTCCACTATTAATAATGCAATCATAGATAACTTTAAAGGTGTGTTTATACCCCCCACAAAAGATTTAAGTCATTTACCAGATATTTTCCATCAAGAATATTCATTATATACAGCTAAAGAATTGGGGGGGGGGGTAAATTTTCAGTTATATCTGAAGATATCACTATTCCAGTTATTAAAACTGCAAGATATTCAAGAATTATCTTAACTGAATAAGGTATACTACCTCTAAAATCCATGAAAAATATCTTGTTTCAATATCTTTACTAACTGAATAAATTAGGTAAAAAATTACCAATAACACGTTCTCCTAGGCCACCTAATTCTAAATAAGCATTATTAAAGGCCTCTTTCATTTCATCATCAAGAACCTTCTCCTTGCCATTGATGAAAATAGTTGAACATCTATCCAGGACACGTTCTGGAGCACCTTTCATGCATAGTAAATAACTTGGATTATTAGGATCCTCTGTTTCATGTATAGTCACCTGTAATGAATTATTTAAAAAGACCATTTATTAATAGAATAAAACTAATATTTACTGAAGAATTAAAAAAAAAAAAATCATTTGCAACAGAGAGCTCTACTATCAGTAAATTTCTCTATGCTTATTATTGATTCTTCTTTTATAATCTATGATTAGGGTACACATTTTAGAGCATAAACTGCAATGTATGCAAACATCTATGTAAGGAATTAAACAACAAAGGATTTCATGGTAGAGAAAGCAGAATGAGTGATATTTTTATTCTTGTAACTCATCACAACAAATTAGGACATATACACAGATGAAGAGAAGTTTAAATAATCAACTTTCTTTCTCCAGATTTAAAGCAAAACTAATTAATAGGCTGTAAAACTGCAAAAAAAAATGGATAGAACTCACAGTGCTACAAAGAATTGTTTTTGGAAGTTTTAGGATGCCACATAGATCTTCGGCCCTGCAAATCTTTATTTTTTAGTTAAGATTAAAACCCCCTTATGGTTTTCTTAGAGTAGCAAACTTCACAAAAGCCCACAAAACCATCAACAATATAAAACTTGAAGAGGATGACATGACATAAGCATCTTCTGATGCGATGTCACTACACACCAATGTGAAATTAAGTTTCACCATGTGAAATCTCTGAGACCAAGATTCACATGTCTCTATCTGAGAATAGCATTATAAAGTTAGTATTCTTTAAAACAAAAACCAGGTATTTCAAGTATAAGCAAGACATTTGTATTCCCCATGAAAAACAGAATTTCAGTTCCTCCTTTCAGAAATATACCTCTCAGCAGTTGAATTATGGTTCTAAATCTTTACCCATTAAATTGTTAATTCAGTTTACCAAAGATATTTTATCAGTCTCCAATGTAAAATCCATAAATAGCCTATTTAACAGATTCTACGAACAGTTAAAGTATGCCTTAGAGCTAGACCAAAAAATAACATCACTTAAACCTCAAAATCACAAATTTTAAAACCTAGCACCTTCTATAAAAAGATGGAAACAGGTAAATTTTTATATTTTCATTATCACTACCCATTTTGAGTGCAAAAAGCCATGTTGTACAACTAAGCATATAATACAGTTAAATACAGTTCTGAAGAAAATAATTTACAAACTGAATTTAAATATCTACAGAGATCCTTTAAGAACATATAATGACCAGAAAAGTTAATAAAAAAGGTAACTCAGAAAGAGAAAAACAATTTAAAGAACTTTAGAATTGCTCCTCCTTCCTCACAATATAATTCCTCATTTCAAAATCAAAACTATTTTAATTCCTTTTTATAGCCAATTTACAGGGAGGATTACGCAGGTATCCCAAGACACCGAAATTCATATTTTTTTTTTTTTTTCTTATAAAAAATATAGGATGAATTTAGCATTTAAAAATCCTATCAGGCTTTAGAAATAAGACATAAATACCATAGTTTATTATATATCATGTCAAGAAATTTGTGATGCTGGGAATACATGCAAAGGAAGGATGTTCCAGGGAAAAAAAAAGTATGAGTTTTCAGGTAGACAATGAACAGATGCCAACTGTTTTGTGGCACATATTAAGACTAGTTTGGAACAGAGTGGAGGAATTGCAGATGCCAATTCAGAAGAACAGTGCCAAAATTTTTAGATTCAAGGAAGTGCAGCATAAGATAAATTAAAGTATTTACAGAAACATCATGCAGCAGAAACAATGTCTGTGAAATAGAGAATAGAGGCACTTTGTAAGGAATTTCGCTCTCTGCAGGAACTGGCTGCTCTTTCCTGGCTGCCTGTTTACACTGCTCAGAAAACTTCACATCTGCCCATATAACTCCCAGATCCCTTTCTTCCTTTACTGTTTTTAATTCAACCCCGTCAAGTGTATAATTCTTTTTGTGATTCCTATACACCAAGTGTAAGACCATGCATTTCGCTGCATTAAAACATTTTTCTGACCATTCTTGCAGGCTGTTCAAGTCACTCTGAATGAGCACTGCTTGGTACTGATCATTAACTACCCTACCAATCTTTACACCATCTGCAAATTTTGACATCGAGCCATCTATCCCATCATTGATGGGGTAGAAGGATTGATGTTGCTAAGAAAATCAGTAACAAAAGTGGTCCAAGAACCAATCCTTGGGGACCCCACTTCTGTTCGTGATTAATATCCATTAATCACAAACAACCCTCTGCCTTCTGCCCTGCAGCCACCCAGTAATCCATCTTAGAATTTTTCCAGTAATCCCAACATTTCCAGCTTATACAAAAACCTTGTGTGAGGGGCACGAGTCAAATCCCTTCATAAAAAATAAACTATGTCAAAATTGTTCCCTACATCCAGCTCAGGAGTAACTATGTCAGAATAGCTTAATAAGTCAGTTAAACATGATTTTCCCACAGCAAAACTATGTTGTGTGTTATTCAGAATGTCATTCAACTGTTCACAGTGATTACAGAGAATTAGAGATTAGAGGGGATTAGTGGAGTAGACTAGGATTACCACAGAGGTTTGAATATTGCTTTTAAATAGTTTATTTAGTAAATTTTAAAGTTTATTTTGATATAAGTTTTTGATGTGTAAACATCTTTTGGCAGCACGTACAAAATTTTGCGTGACAGTAAAATCAATTTGTCACAATGTTGACAAATTACACAAAGCAAAGGATGTGCTCAGAGCTGGCATAAACCAGCTCCGAGCATATTCAACTGGTAAGGCTGAAACGCATTACATGCGATTCAGCCTTACCAGTTGAAGTGCAAGTAATGTAGACATTACATTACCCATCTGTATTACTGAAGTGGTTGTATATTTCCATCAAGAGGCGAATCAAACGTTTTCTGCAACCAGCTGGGCTGGTCAAGAATATTTGAATCACAGACTCCAAATTACACATAAGTAGAATCTTTTGCTTGTCGTTGGTCATTCTCATTAATTTGCAGAAGTCTTTGTTGTCATCAAGTTTTCGCGTTTCTTCGGAATTGTGCTGAGTCAGTTGCATGGAGAGTTTTAGATCCTCATTCTTCTCGCTGTTTGGATGATCGTAAAAGTTTCGAAATGGGTCTTCTTCTCGCAGTCTTGTTACAAAAATATGCAGGTCATTATGAAATGCTTTGTCACGGCCAACGTCGTCATTGTCTTAACACATCGACTTCCATATTTCAATTGTTTTGTGAATGTCCAAGTCCGATTCATACAATTTACGATCTAGTAGTAGTAGTGGCATGTGATGCAAGAAAGCATGTGTATGAGCTTATGCAGCATCAGCCAAAAAAAAAAAAAAAAAAAAAATATCACACCATTCCCTCCAAATGCCTGTCCAGTTCCTCCTTAAATTTATTCAACCTATCAACTTCCATAACGACAGATGGAAGTTTCTTCCAGCAATTAACCACCCGCTGGCTAAAGGCAAATTTCCGCACATATTCTACATCTGTCTTTTCTTAATTTGAAAATATGCCCCCTTAGGTTCGTAATCTGAACAAGTGGAAGGATCCCATCAGAATTCAGCATGCTCAACCCATTCAACTCAACCCTTATACACCTCAATCAGATCACTGTGCAGGTGCCTAGTCTCCAGCCACTGCAATTTGCAGAACTTAAGCCTCTCTTGGTAAGAGGATCCCTTCATTCCCCTCACCAATCTTGTTGCCCTTCTCTGTACACACTCAAGTAAATCTACATCCTTCCTAAAATGAGGCCTCCAGACCTGTACACAGTACTCAAGGCGTGGCCTGACCATTGCCTTATACAGAGGGATAATCACCTCCTTTTCCCTGCTAGTATGAGCTCTTCATTGTCGTTGTAGATCTTGACATATTTCATCTATGTTTCCTCATTGTGAAATGAAATGTGCAGCGTTACCATCTCACGCTTGTACTCGTTGAGATCCTAAGCCAAGTCATAGTTTCAATAGCACATTATGCGTGGATACTGTCGTTTCTTGCAGATCTTGTAGCACTGTATGTGGAATTTGCAACAAAGCATGACAGAGTAACATGATCCAACATGATAGTATGATTGTAACAATACAAATACTTGTATTGTTGCAATCATACCATTCAACAAATAGTTACAATAAAATGGGTAATTAGGCTATTGGCCTAACCTCCTCCAAACGTTGATTCAGTAGAGTAAGCAGCAGGCATATGTATCCTATTCATCACTAACATTGATTCGGTAGAGTAAGTAGTGGGCGTGAGCATAAATTACATCGATCACAATTTCAGTTCTAGCTGTTCAAAACTTTAGTAGGTGTCGTCAAAGATTAGTTTCGCACATACAGGGTACACATGCAATTTTTTCCCCCTGTAATAGCTTGATTTTTATATTAAAAATATAATTTTTTGAAAGTTACTTTCATTGATATTTAGTAAATTTTACAGTGGTTATTAAAAGATCTGCTTTGAATACTTCGTCAGAGGGCATCATAACTCATACAGAAATAGCCGATGGTGATTTCCGGGAGAGTCATGATTTTATCCTTTGCAGAACCTGTGGCATGTATTCCAAGATCGACCTAGTGGATAATCATAGCTCACCTGGAGATTCTTTTCTTTGTCACTGTTGTACGGAATGTACCAATCTTAACTTAAAATTTGATGCATTGTTAGAACAATTTGAGTCACTGAAAAAAAACTGGTGCTTTCCCTCAAAAATATTGTAAATGGGAGCTCATCAGGGACTCAAGAAACCTAGCAAGTGATGCAGTCCCGATTCAGGCCCCAGAACAGAATAACCCAAGTGCAAACTACTCTGGTTCAAAAGGACTTAGTTCTATTAGGAGGCTCCATTATTGTCAGGGAAACTGGAAATATTTTTTGTAATGAGAGGTGGACAAGAACCAGGGTATGTCTGCCGGGAGCAACAATTAATGATCTCACCAACAGATTGTCAGATTTTAGGTGGGGGGGGGTAAAGAGAATATTACTATTCACGTGGGGAGTAATGATATTAAGCACACACGATCTGACAATCTGTTAGACAACTATAGAACCATGCTCAAGAAATGCCGTGAGTTAGGTCACAATGTCTACGTGTCTGCAATGCTGCCCAGACATGATAGGAGGGATTATATGCTGAAAGCCTTGTGGATTAACTCAAGACTTGGACTCTGCAAGGCTTTTAGGGAGAAATTTTTTATCAGCTTGGCCCACACTTGTAGGTAGAAGGATTCTGTTTTGTAGAGATGGGATACATTTAAACAAAGATGGTGCACGGGTTTTTCCATTATTATTGAGGATACCTTAAAGGTTCAGGGAAACTGCTAGTTTGGGGGAACAAAGGTAATATAGATAGACGTTTATCTGATAATATTGGTCAAAGCAATGCTTGTACATATTAGCAAGATGTTCTGATGGAAGAAATGTTTTAAATGAATGGGTAGCTAATGCCAGGAAAGAGAGCTAAATTAACTTTAAGGGATGTGTTAGGGTAGTTAACTATACAAGAACACTAAGTTATAATTGTTTATACAGTAATGTCAGTCAGGGGATAAGGAATTTTTTACATGTATAAATGCAATGAAGAGAAGGACAAACCATGTCGGACACTTATTATCAATAAAATAAGTGAATTCAAACTGCTGGTTACAAGTAACGCTGACATAATTAGAACTTATGGAAAGGTGGTGACACCCGGAGATAGGGGATGATGAGTTTCAGTAGAATATGTATAATGTATTTTGGAAGGATAGGGCAGATAGAAGGGGTATGGGATAATGCATCTTATCAAAAGCAGCTTGAGAGCGACGAAAGCTTTCCCAGATTCAGACGTTTCACATGCTAGTATAGAATCGGTATGGTGTGAGATGGTTGGAAGCAAAGGTATAAAGGGAGTGGGAGTAATCTACAGGCCAGGTGATTGTGAAGATTATGATGAGAGTCTACATGTAAATGGAATGGGCAAATAAGCATGAATGTCTTATTATGGGCGATTTTAATTTGCCTCCAATTGATTGGAACAAATTGGAAGGACACTCCACATGGGCGACAAAATTTTAAAGTCAACTAGATGATTTTTAATCTTACTAACATGTCAGGGAAAGTATTGGGAAAAGAATATTCTAGATCTCATTACCCATGAACCAGATCTGACAGTACAGGTACCAGTAGCAGGATATGATCACAGAGTTCTATGGTGGACGATGGAGAGAAGTAGTTAAAGGCAAAGAAATGGGTTATAATTGAAGAAAAGGAAATTACGATGCTTTAAGGTGCTACATGGCCTCATTAACTGGATAGATATCGAGCAGGGAGCAAAAACAATTGCATCATAGTATACCTTTAAAACATTAAACACAGAAGCCTTGAATGTGTATATACCATTAAAAAAAAAACTCCACGAGGAGGATTCCAAGTTGGATGGATAATGAAGTTGCCAGATTACTTGAGCAGAAAAATATGGCATGGAAAAGTTACAGATCAATAAAAAGTACTGAAGCCTATATAACAGCTACAAAGTGATCTGTAATAGTGCCAAAGAAAAGGTTAGGCTGGCAAAGGCTAAAATCAAAGGCAAATTAAAGCTATGGGGAGAGGTGTTTAGACTGGATTGCAGGAAGTTTTATTTTAGCCAGAGTGTTATAAATTACTGAAATAAGTTACCTACATGGGTGGTTGAGGCAGAGTTTGGGAAAATTCAAAGGTCAGCTGGATAGTTACCTACAGGAGAAGGGAAACGCATAAGGTTGTCTATATCCTTTTCTTTTATTAATTATTTATTTTTAAAATTTTTCTTCTTATTATTTTTTATGACTGTGTAGCATAAGCCATAGGATTCCTTGCACCATGTGGCCATTGCTAATACTAATTTCATATCAAAATGTCCCTGGATTGCACTCTTAACCATGGCTAGATTTTCCCTACCACTAAAGTCAGACTAACCAGTCTGTAATAACCAGTCGGTTCTCTAAATGAGAAATTGCATACACTGAGACTCATCAACACTCCCTACTGCTTTTGCGGAAAAGTGAAAGTTGGAAACACTTGCTTCTGGAGTGTGTACATTACAACGACATCAGAAACAGTCTCCAGAATAAGAGCCGGGACTTCCCACCATCAGATCTGCATCAACTGATATGTACCCAGAACAACCTCGAAGCCTTCCAGACCTTTGCAGCTGAGGTATTTGCCTGGAGGAGGACACTGATCGCCAATCACCGACGTGGAAATGCCGATCATTAACAATTCCACTGCCAACTGAAAGTCACTCCTTCTACTGACTGTTCTTTTTTTCTAACCTCCGTTCTGCACTGTTTCCGGGTCCTACCCTAGAACTAGGAGCAGCCTTGGCTCACCTTTTCTTCTTTCTCACTCTGTGCAGGATAGATAATCACTCTCCCATTTTTTTCCCACTCATTCTCTCTCTGCTGGCACCCGATTTCAACTTCCTCTTCACTGTAGCCAGGGTGTGGGATTAAAATTATTTATTTATTCTTTAATTATTTTTATTTATTATTATTATTATTTTTTTTTTTTTTCATTCACTTAGCTTCATTTTTTTTTTTTTTTTTTTTTCCCCTACTCGCGCTCTGTTCTGACACCTGGGATTTGGGCTGTCATTGGTGCCAGACAGCTCTCTCTCTTTCTTTTTATCACAGGGAATTTATTTATTTATTTTATTTTTTATTATTATTTTTATTTTTGCACCACAGGAAATATATTTTGTTTTTGTTTTATTTATTTACTTACTGTTTATTTATTATTATTATTTATTTATTTTTTTTCCCTCTCTGGAGTGGGCCCCCAGAGAAATCTGGCCCACCTTTTGGCAACATCAGGTGGTTCAGAGTCTCGTATCGAGACAGTACGTGCTCCATTGGGACTGGCCCACCTTACCGTGGCGTGGATGAGTACACAGAATCATCTGTCCAGGTGACTGATGCTTCTGGGTAGCCAAGAGGCCAGAACAGAACAACAGAACACACACAAACCTACGTCACACACATATTTGACCCGTTTGTAGTGATACTGTTCTTCACAAAGATACGAGGCGGAGATGAACTCACGTTCTAGGAGCCGCCCTTTACAAAAACACATGTCCATAACCAGTCTGTAGTTTCCAACTTCACTCTTAGAACCGCCCTTATGTATTGGTGATAAGTTGGCACTTATCCAATCAAAAGGAAGCTCTCCTAAGTCCAAAGATGCTCTCATAATTAACTTCAAATGGTTCAATACACTCCCTGGTGGCCTCCCTAAAAATTACTAGGTATATGCCATCAACTCCAGGAGCCTTACTTGCCATTATGCTCAAAGTTTCTCTAATAAACAGAGCCATTTTGAAATCGCTAATTTCATATGACTCAGCCTCTTCTCAGCACGAAGGGTCTTTCTCCAGTAAACACAAATGGAAAGTACCTGTTCAATTCATCCACATCAGCTGAGTTGTCTAAGACTTTCCTACACCCAATAAACAAGGGTCAGATCTGATTTGCTTTTTTCCACCTTGTATTCACATACAGGAAATGGAAGGATGAAAAGGTGGAATGGAAGATTTGTAATATGCTAATCATTAAACTATGAATTAGGACTTCTAATCAGTGGAAGAAGGTCATTAATAAACAAGAAAAAAAGAGTGAGAAAAAGAACTGAACTTCAGGGAACACCAACACTAGTGGAAAGTCAGAAGATACTGCTGTCCACCAACACCTGCAAGGAGCATTCAGAGAGAAATCTAGTTACACAATGATAAAAAATAATCAGTAAGCCATAAGATGGGAGCTTGTTTAGATCTTAATGCCAAACAATCAAAAGCATTAGGATTGTCAAGAGCAATTCTTTTACATCAAATCCGTCCAAATATGAATAACATAAGCCAATATACCAGCAGTAGATTAACAATGACAGAATCCATACTAGTGATCATTGATTGGATGGAAAACTAAGACAGTTTGAGTTGGCAGTTGCTGAATTTCTAGGCGCCTCCGTAGCCAGGTGGGCAGGAGCAGTAGTGCGTAGCACACGCTTCTTGATTAGACTGGGGTTCGAGCCCGTGACCACCAAATACGGAGGATGTGGAAAGGTCAAGGAATGACCACCGCATATCCTCGGGGCAACATGGCCTTAGTTGCTAATGCTCCTAAAAACCAAATAACAACAGCTGAATTTCTCCATTACTTTAAAAAGAACAGAAGCATAATGGTAAAATAACTGGCAGGGAAGAATTTGTCACTTGTTTTAGGAACTAGCTGGACATGAGAAAATTTTCTAAGAAGAATGAAAAACAGTGGAACAAAAAAGTATAAAAAGATGACACAGAACAGGAACAAGCTTACGATCACAGGTTTTGAGAACAAACAGAGAAATGCAATCAGGACCTGGAGCTTTCTTGGTATCTAGATTATTCAGAATTCTTCTGACATCCTTCGGTCAGAAGCCCACGAGAAGCTAACATAGTTAGGAAAGGACATTACATGGTTGTTTTCCATTAAGATTATTACTATATTTAATACCACTCATATACCACATGAAATTAATAACAGTTTAAGTTTCAATAGCAAAGGCTTAATTTAAGGTACTCACCTTCATGAGTACTATAAATTAAGCCTTTGCTATTGAAACTTAGTCCAATCACACGATACTTTAAGACATTCTATAATTATCTACTGTAATATAGTTTATTAAGCTAATTGCCTAAACCACTATACATTAAGGTGACGTTTCAGGCATACTGCAGATATCCATCAAGATGCCTGAAACATCACCTTAATGTATAGTGGTTTAGGCAATTAGCTTAATAAACTATATTATTAATTTCATGTGGTATATGAGTGGTATTAAATACAGAAATAACCTATGAGAAGCATTAAGTGCAGCATATTAAGGCAGAAAGTGGTTTCCAATATAGGAGCTGGAAGAAAGGATGACAGTAAGTCTGTTTTGTCTTTCAATGTATGGAACGTTCAGGTTGTAATAAAGGTGGGAATACTGATGGACAGAAATTGCAACCAATAGTTTTTCAAAAGATCAGAATACTCAACTGCCATGTGGCAAGTTTTCTACTCTTAGTCAGTTCAAAATCAAGTATGAATTGATTAATAACTTTTTTACATTGCATGATTATTGTATGATTTAGTGCAAGCAGAAAATAAAGCTGGAGATTAGGGTATAAAGCCAACTGCAATATGCTATATTTTTATCTTGAACAGTCTTAGTGCATTTAATGGAAATCAAGATCTAGATAAGGGATGATATTTTTGGATGGAATGCAAAATAAAGGATTTCATCTCTACAAGAATAATTTCACTGACTATCTGAGCAAACATTGGCATCAAGATTTAAAACAGTAATTGGAAATGGAGATAATGGGGATTAGAACCAAGATTAATATATATATATATATATATATATTTTTTTTTTTTTTCCAGTTGTTGGCGCATCGGCTTCTGTGGCCATAATGCACCTTCCAAGGTTTTTGCACTACGCTGATCCAAGCCCGAGGCGGGATGCGAACCCACGACCTTTGGGTTGCCAGGCAGGAACTTTACCCACCTGGCTAGCCCGGTCGGCATATATATATAGCAACCAGTCTGAGAATACTGTTTTAGGAGCTGTACCCTACAAAATAAGGAATACTGGATCCTGTTACAGGACATCAATCATAACCTTCAAGGATATACTGCATAATGTACAAGCAGGGCAAAGCCTCATTCTGTATGTAGCAATGAGAAACTTAGATTTGCTACTTATCTCATACTGCAGAAGCACCGAGTTGTTGGATACTGCACTGCTCTAAATGAAAGCACTGCAGCAAAATACCTGATATACCTGCCATGGGTATTCTTCCAGTGATGCCAACCAAGTATCACTATCAGCTTAAGACTCTAAAAGGTATTCATTACACAATGAATACACAGCCTATTATATATAGTCCAAATAATTACTGAAAACAAAAACATTTATTTCTAAACAGTACTGCACAGTAAAAAATCCCAATTTATTATAGAGAGCATAAATTTTTAAATTTACATAAATTCTTAGGATATACTTACATGATATTTATTAGTCGAATTGAATGGAATCTCACAAACTTTTGGATTTCTTTCACGATATGCAGCAACATTAGTGATAGCTAATTCCATACATTTGAGAATGGCAGATTCAGAAGCATCGCCAGTACATTCTCTAACGAACAAAAAATACATACAAATAAGTAAATAAGTAGTAGTTTAATTAAAATTTGTTTTTTACTTTACTTTTCTATTATACTCAGGAAAACCAAATTTCACTGAACTAACTTTGTTTTTGTTTATCCCCTCTACTTTCACTCCTTGAAACAACCTTCCTTTTCAGTGCTTGCTTAAAAATTATAACACAAAGAAATTAAAGTCTAATACAGGCATGTCCCACCAGTACTGCTATTAATTAGTTCTAGAAAGTGCAATACACAAAAAAAAGCAATCTTCAATGCATATAGCTTGGTAAATAAAGGTTATCTTTTAGGAATGCTAATAAAGATTTTTTTTTTTTTTTTTTTTTTATGGGAAGTAGATAGACTTGTAAAAAAGGAGCTTTAATAGGCATAATAAATTGAGTATTATTTGTGGCAATCAGAACAGAAAATTAGAATACAGTAAACCCCCGCTATTCGCTGGGGTTACGTTCCTGAGAAATGTTGCGAATACCGAAAACGCGAATACTGAGTTATGGCTCCCATAGTAATAAAGGGGTTCCGTTCCAAAGTATGAAATATATAAGAAAAACTAGTCTAACATTTTGTCTATGTATGTATTATATGTACCTTCATAATATGACTATGTACATAGACAGTACATAGTGAAATGCAAGCATATGGCATCGAAATGAAAATAAGAAACAATTTAATATTAAATGTAATATTTATTAGAAATTTCAAACATATTTTTCAAACCAGTGCCTTTGCTAGCAAAAAAAAAAAACTTATCCCGCCAGTGCTATCACCAGTTTCGCTCAAGTGTTGATAAAGGAGTTTTGCCTTTTCACGAATGATGAGTGAACTTAACGGAATTTTATTTTGAGTTCGGTCTTCTATCCACAGATTTAAAGCGTTTTCCATTTTTTCTAATTTAACATCATGAGTTACAGAGCAAATTTTTGAAGCAATTAGCGCGTTTTCACGGACACTACAGCGGATTTTTTCATTGATCGTACCGTTGACTCATTGATTTTATAATGTTTTGCCACTGAGGAGACACTTTCAACATTAGAAATTTTGTCTAATAACTCAATTTTATTAGCTAATGTCATCACCTTCTTTGATATTTTCGCATTTCTCTTGTTATTCGTAGCCATATTTTTGTACGGGTTAGAAAGAACTTGTCCACAATAAAGTCACTTTCATCCGCTAACACACTCGAAAAAGTCTGTTTTACACTGCAAAACTGTAGATTTATCACTTTTGTAAGCATATCAATTTATAAATTGATAAATTTATTCAATTTATAAGCATATAAATTAAAAGCAAACGACAAAAACTTCCATTACAAGCGCATAACACATACTGAACAAGGATTAGCGAAAAACATCCACGCTCGTGATTGTCACCCCTCGACCCCCCCACCCACCCACTGAGCACTGTTTTGACCAGGAAAGATAATTTTAGCTACGCCCATGTTTTTTTTATGGCGGATAATATTCACGGCGCTTTAAAATTCACATTTTTTTTAGGTTTCATGTTATATTAAATCAGCGATCGTGAATATGCGAAACCGCGAATACAGATACCGCGAATAGCGGGGGTTTACTGTATAACTAGTCTGCATCATCATCTAATTAATATCACTCAAATTAAAAACAGAAACTTCCCATATATGGCAGTACACAAAATCTTGGTATGGAAAAGGAATTAAGAAATAAAAATAAAATGGTGAAAAGCAGTCTTTTCACATACAATACGTACAAGCACTGGAAGTCACAGTACTCCAAACCTAGTTAAATGGATATTGATCACATTAAGCAGTTTAGTAGATCAAATTTCAACTTTAACATGCTTCATGATATTAAGCAAATGGGCAAAATAAAAAAAAAAAAATTAATAAAGCCAGCAAACAATTAACACAACTGTAACATGCTGAAAATGTGGACCAATATGTATTTCATCTGAATTCCCAGGAAGTAATCTGTTAACAGCCCATCTGTGGTGGCACCAGAATTCTATACATTTCAACAACTTTTTCTTTGTGATTAAAATAAATAAATTACTATAGGAATGCAAGGGTATTTCAATGCAGTAGTTGAAATAAGATAAAAATTCATACACCTTATCTACCTTTGATTCAATCACAGAGACCTTCTGCTCTCAACAAAAGCAGTGACTAATCTGCATTAAAGCTTGGGCTTACGTTCAATTTTGAGAAAAATACTGTTAGCACTAGTATTAATAGTGGCAAATGACGCAAAGAAAACAAGCTTATACAGAATCAACCAAAATAAAAAAAAAAAAATTCTCATTTCACCTATCCATCCCCTCCAATAGTTTTGTCTGGCTCTTCTTTGAATTTATTCAAACTACCTACTTCCACAACAACAGATGGTAACTTGTTCCAACACTCAACCACCTGTTGGCTGAAGACAAACTTCTGCGTATTTATTCTGCAATGACTGTTCCTCAATATGAATTCATACCCCCCCATATGCATAGTCTGTGCAGGAGGATGAATCTAATCAGCAGCATAAGCCTTACACAACCGCTTCAGAGCTGAATTGATTTACAAGGCTCTCATTGTGTACTTCCTCCTTTCATGCACTTGGGCAGAATTCCTGACACTTTCAAATTTAACCCTAGCTCAACTTTTTCTCAACATTGTCATGTACTTGTTAAGTAAGTCCTCAGATCTACTCTTAATGTCATTAGTGCCAATGGTACAACAATATCACCTTTTGTGATATGTTGATGTAGAACAGATAACATCTGCTCTACATCAACCTTTTCCCTGGCAGACATATTCCTTGTCCTATTCCACCGATTCTTTTTGCAAAATATATTTCCCATTTCCCCGAAAATAAAGTCACTGACATTAATTACCTCCTGTGGGACTAGCACATTCTACCTTGGAGGTTGCTGCTGTGTTACCCGATGTGCAAGTCCTGGCATTGCAGTGGGCAGCTGAGAGCTTGAGGGGCCTTCCAACTTAATTCTTTTGCAACCATCCATAAAACCTGATCTTCAAACTCTCATAAATGTCCATCAGAATACCGAGTTGATACCCAATATTCTTACACTCTTCACATCAGAAAAACACAAAGAAATTCCCTTAGGCTGTATCATGTCTTGTTTCAGATAGATCTGCAAACATCAAACAAGTAAAACATTTTGTGAGGCTCTGATTCAGAGGACAACTGCCCTATTTCAGTTCTCCCCTGATCCATGGTATTACTGCTACTTTGAGCCCTTTGCTTTTCTGGTCTGAGGCACAATTTCTGTTTAAATTCTATTTTTTTTTTTTTTTTTTTTTTTTAATGAGAACCCCAAACACGAGAGGTATTAGAACCTATAGTACTTAGTACCGTACTTGGGTTGGAGGTTGAAAAGACGAAAGAAGATATTTGTTGACATTGCACTTGAACTTCTGTAGATTGTAATTTTTAGGAAATACGTATGAAGGAAGGTTGTTCCAGAAAACGGCAGTTGAATGAATAAATGAGGAAGATGACAAGTTGGTTCTGTGGGTTTGAAGCTGGACAGTAAATGGATGTTGACTGGTGGCGGCACGTGTTCAGACTGTTTTGAAAGAGAGAGAGCGGGAATTATAGAAGCCAATTCAGAAGAACAGTGCCCATGGAAGTATCTGTAGAAGAGGCATGCAGCAGAAACAGTGCGTCTATGAGAAAGCGAGTGGAGAGACTCTGTTAGAGATGAATCATTAATTAACCTAAATGCCCTCTTTTGAATGGAATCAAGAAGCCTGAGAGAGGTTTTGGGGGCACCACCCCAGATGTGGGAACAATATTCCATGGCAGGGCGGATTTGCGATTTATACAGAGTGAGCAGCTGTTTGGAAGAAAAGTAACGCCGAAAGCGAAAGAGAAAACCAAGTTTTTTAGATGCAGAGGAAGCAATATTTGTAATGTGCTTGTGCCAAGAAAGATTAGAAGTCAGTGTTATCCCCAAAAGAGATATATCATTTTGCCTAGAAATCGGAGTGTCACTAAAGATAAGCATAGGAGCAGAAGAATCCTTTTTGCGAGATATAAGACAAGACTGAGTTTTAGAAGGGTTGAAATCAACTAAGTTGTCTTTGCCCCACTGGACAATTACCTGAAGATCGGCATCGGAATTGACAGCAGATTTTCGAAAACTTGAAGCTGATTGAGCAGGACAAGGTTTCTCAAAATGGAAAGTTGAACGCAATGTGCTATCATCGGCAAAACTATGGATAGGATTTCCAGTCAATGGAAGAAGGTCATTGATATACAAGAGGAAAAGAGTGGGGGAAAGAACTGAACCTTGGGGGACACCGGCATTAGTGGAGAAGTTAGAAGACAGAGAGCCATCTACCATCACCCTCAGTGAGCGATCAGAGAGAAAACTGGATAACCAAGTACTAAAAACAGTTGGTAAACCATAAGATGGAAGCTTGTTTAGAAGACCTTTATGCCAAACACGATCAAAAGCCTTTGAGATGTCAAGAGCAACTACTTGTGTTTCACCGAACCTTTCCATTGAATTAGTCCATAAATGGGTAACATAAGCCAGAATATCACCAGTGGATCGACACTGACGGAATCCATACTGGCGATTGTTGATCAGACGGAAGGTTTCTAGGTAGTTTAAGAGTTGCCGGTTAATTGATTTCTCCATTACTTTAGAAAGAGTAGAAGTAATTGCAATGGGACAATAATTGGATGGGAGGGATTTGTCACCCTTTTTAGGAACTGGCTGGATATGAGCAAATTTCCAAGCAGAAGGAAAAACACCTTTGGAATAAGAAAGTGAAAAAAGGCGGCAAAGAATAGGAGTAAGTTCAGGAGCACAGGTTTTGAGAACAAGTGGAAAAATACCATCAGGACCTGGAGCTTTCTTAGCATCAAGATTCATCAAAATCCTTCTGATATCCTTTTGACGGAAGACCACAGAAGGCATTGAATGGAGCGTGTTAGGAATGGTGGGAGGTGTTTTACCAAGATCATTAATACATGAGCTGGAAGAAAAATGGGATGCTAGCAGGTCAGCTTTATCCTTGGCTGAAGTGATAACGGAACCATCTGGTTTGGACAGAGGTGGGAGAAGAGATGGACAAAAGTTGCGGCCAATAGCTGTGGCAAGAGACCAGAATGCTCGGCTACCATTAGGGCAAGAAGCAAGTTTTCTACTCTTAGCCTGTTCAAACTCTAGTTTGGACTGATTAATAACTGCTTTACAATTGTTGCGAGCTTTGGTGTAGGCAGAAAATGAAACTGAAGAATTAGAAACAAGCCAATTACGATATGCAACATTCTTCTCTTGGACAGCCTTAGCACATTTGTTGGAGAACCAAGGTTTAGATAAAGGACGAGATTTTAAAGTGGAGTGTGGGATAAAGGATTCCATTCCTGCAAGAATAATTTCACTGACACGATCTGAGCAAACGTTGACATCAGAAGTTTTGAAACAGTAATCAGACCAAGTAAAAGAAGAAATGAAGTCTCGCAGGTCATCCCATTTTGCATTCTTGTAATGCCAAAAAATATGAGGTTGGGAATAGCCATGAGATAAAGGTTCCATTGGAGAAGAGACAATCACCAAGTTGTGATCTGAAGTGCCTAAAGGACCTCTCACTTCGACCTTGTACTTAGAATGGTTGTTTGTGAGAAAAAGATCAAGCGTATTGGCTGTATGATTAGGATTGTCCGATATTCTTGTAGGTAAATGAACAATCTGTGCTAGGTCGTTAGTAATTGCAAAAGCCTCAGCATCTCGACCTGCTGGGTCGGTGTAACTAGAAAACGGAAGCCAGCTGGAGTTGTGAACGTTAAAATCACCAAGGAAAATTACCTCACTGTTAGGAAAGTTGGACTGGAGAAAGTCAAGTTGCAAAGAGAGGAAGTCAAAGAGCTCCAAGTGATTAGTGGAGTTGGGAGAACGGTAGAGACAACAGATGAATTTGACACAATGAGGTAGAGAGATTTTAAGCCAGAGAAGATCAAAGAGAGGAGATTCCAAATTGCCAAGTCTCTGACAGGGAATATCAGAATGGACATATGCACAAGTACCACCTTTGAGGCGAAAGGAATCATACAGCAAATAATTTGGACATCTGAGATGAGCAGTAGTTGAATCAACTGATAACTGAGATTCAGTCAGAAAAAGTACATGTGGTTTGGCAGACTGCAAGTGGAAATGGACATCGTTGAGATTGGAATTGAGACCACGTATATTTGTGAAATGAATTAGGAAGTCCTTGGGAGGTTTAGGTCTTTTCGCAGATAAGCTTGCTCTATTATTTTGACAATTCATGGTGTATTCAATAGTAAGAAAAAGTGGGTGGGACATGCTGTATGAAGTAATGAAATTTTTGGATATGGCGTACATGTGGTAAGAATATACCCAGATCCTTGACATAACGTGGCCTCGACAATGCTCCCCGCATACACACTACTCGGACTCCCTCCAGTCACTATCTGGCAGAGTAGAGGTAGCAAGATTATACACTAGCTGATCCGGAAGCCTCCTAGAGAGTTACCAATAGGTTTGGTCCGGTGTACTATCTAACGGCCGGCCTGCGAACACCGTTTTAGAGCTGTATCCTCGAAATGTAAGGAATATTGGATCTCGCCACGACATTCATCATAACCTCAAAAATCATCAATCATACTGCATGATGCAAGAGATAGGGAAGGGTTGGCCGGAACTTAGCTCTAGAGACTAAACATGGGTTCCACCACTTCAAGCCTCCAATAAGCAAAGTGGTGGTATTTCACCGGTTGATGAGAGTCATCTACCACCTAGTACTGCCTGGTAACATAGAGGGGCGGCGTTCCTCCATGTGGTGTGGGCGCCACACCTCGACCCCTGCTTACGTTGGTTCACACCTGGGTGGTCACCCACCATGTACTTGTGCATGGAGGTTATACCCAGGATTACTAACAGTCCCACCATCGTGAAGGTGCAAGCAGAGGATATTTAATTGATAATACAATAATAAAGTAATATACAGTAGACTCTCAATTTTCCGGGATAGATGGTAAAAAAAAGAATCCCAGATAATTGATTTCCTAGTCCAAAAATACAGTAAATCCCCTACCTACGTAAGAGATATGTTCCAGGACTCATGTAAGTTGAGTCTTACATAACTTGGGAATGACTAATAAAATATTGCTGCTTTATCCCTGATAAGCCAAAATTACAAAAACCACATAATATCCTCAGAAGAATGAAGAAAAATAGTTATATACTTTTCAATTAATTAGTTATATTTTTTTTATATACCAGTTATATATTTTTAATTAGTTCAATTAAAAACTATCTGGGAACAGTGGTGAAGTAGTCAGAGTTGCAGATGAGAAAATAAAACATAAAAGGAAGAAAGAACACGTTATTGTACTGTAAAAACCGATATGTAGTTCACAGCCTTAGTTATTATAGTTGACTTAATCAGTGCCGATCTCTTCACCATTCAGCAAAAGAAAACATAAAAGGAAGAAAGAATTTATACTGTAAAAACTGATATGTAGTTTGTAGCCTTAATTGTTATAACTGACATCATCAGTGCCAATCTCTTCACTGCTTCTCGTATTCTGTCTTTGTCCTTTATTATTTTGTTCACTATTGTCACTGACAAATCTAAATTCCACAGGATACTTGTTAATTTTGACCATTTTCATACATCCTTATTATTTTAATTTTCTGATCCAACTCTATTGCTTTCCCTTTCTTGGTAGGTTTACTAGTACCATTGTCACTTATTCTCTTAGTCGGCACCATGATAACAGACAAAATTAAAAAATTCTGTAAAGAACTTCACAGGGTTAAGATGAAAACTCACTATTATCACCCCACACAAGCTCACATTTTACAAAAGCACATTTCTGGAGGTCACTACCATAAAACAATAAAAACAATTTGCACTTTCTAGGTTAAGTTTGTTACTCCGTATCTCACTTGTGCAATTTGTGCGTGCCGTGATCGTTGTTATTGATTGCTTATTTTTTATTATTATTATTTTTTTTTTTTTTACTGTTTTAAATTTTACAATCCTAAAAAAATTACTAAAGTCCAAAGTTATGTAAGTTAGGGACTTACTGTATTGAAAAATGTTCAGCAGCCTACATAAAAAATATGGTGATAGATAAAAAACGAAAAAAAACTTACCATGCCCTATTCGTGTGTCCAACATGATGCTTCCCTTTATTTTTTTACAATGTTGCGTAGTTTGGTCACCAACATTATAATGGTTCATTAATAATTTAACGGATGCACCATTTTAAAACCTCGGAATAATTTCAAGTTTTTGTTTAATTAAAAGCACAACTCTTGCGTTTACCCATAATTTTTGTGATTTATAAACAAAAATAATTATAATTTGGAGTCTTGAAGTGTCCCGTTTAATCCGCTTCCCTGTAAATCGAGAGCCTTCTGTACTCGAATGCAATAATAACACCATGCACTCATTATGCAGCAACAATACATATTACACTATCAAGTTTATATTATTAAATATATATATTACATTGAGTTCACGCTATACTGTTATGCTTATAAAGTTAAGTTAATTATAATAGCTAATAGAATTATTAATGTCAACCTACGTGATTCAAACTTTCGCAATACCTATTTACCACAATTAAGACACCAGAATTCCCTACTATGCACTGCAGTACAAAGTTAAGAGATACAATATTCGAGCTGAATCACCGATGTAATGGGCCTACATATATTAAGTACTAACTTACTGAATAATGTTCCCAAATATGGGGTGGTGCCCCCAAAACCTCTACCTCTCTCTCAGGTTTTTAGACTCCATTCAAAAGAGGGCAGTTAGGTTAATTAATGACCCATCTCTAACAGTCTCTCCAATGTCTCATAAACCTTCTGTTTCTGCTGCATGCCTTTTCCACAGATACTTCACGGGCACTGTTCTTCTGAATCGGCTTCTATAATTCCTGCTCTCTTCCAAACCACTCTGAACACATGCTGCAACCAGTCAGCATCCTTTCACTGCCCAACTTCGGACATACAGAAACAACTTTTCTTATTCCTCTTTTATTCCTTCAACTGCTGTTTTTTGGAACACTCTCCCTTCATATGTATTTCCTGAAAATTATAATCTACAGAAATTGAAGTCTAATGTAACTTATTACAACAAGTAACTTATTTTCATCTTGTCTACCTTCCATCCATCCATACACAATACTAAGTTTTAATACCTCTCCTGCTTGGAGTTTTCATTAAAAAAAAAATTAAATTAAATAAACTAACAAATGTGCCTAGGACTATAAAGCTATTTATAGAATACAATTTAATATGCTAATCAGGTAAATAAAACAGCAATTTTTTTCAAAAACTTATCCATTCCCAGTAGCTCTAAATTCTTTGACTAGTACATGGATGCTCTCTATTTCCATCAGAGTTCTACCTAAGTTGCTAATATTGTTTTATAGCTAATTCATCTATTCAGGTGATGCTATGCTATTTAAAAAGATATCAGAAATTTAAGCTGTGGACAATGATATTTATCTCTAAGCTGAACATAAGGTTAAATCTTAACACCAAAGTACTCAGCACTCTGTCTTCAGTGAGAGAAAAGAAGTCTCTGCATGACTATAACCCAGCCCAAGTTAAACATACAAACCTTGATTTTATAAAAAAATAAAAATTTATTTTAATCACATGAATAACCTGAGCGATCTTAAAATTGTGATCTCTAAATATTTTTTATCCTTCACTTCTAATGCTTTAAAAAAGACAGATGGCAATAAGATGCAATCAAAAATTTTAAATGTAAAAAATATGCTAATAAACCTATGCAAACATACACATGTTCCTACTTCCATCGATTCCTATTGGTTAAACTTCATTTTGCACATGTCTAAGTTTGCTTATATATATATATATATGATCTATAATCTATACACAAGTTTTGATGGTGTACAACAAAAGAAAGGCAATCTTTCTTTCACAACTAAGAAAGGGTTAGTTGATTAGCATTAGTAAAGGCAAATGATTCAAGAAAGCAAGCTTACAGAACAGCAGCAAAAAGATAAATAAATAAAATAAATAAATACTAAAAAATAAATTTCTTCCACACCACCTGTCATCCCCTTCCAATAATTTGTCTAGTTTTTCCTTTAATTTATTCAAACTACTCACTTCCACAAAAACAGATGGAAGTTTGGTCCAACAATCAACCACCTGCAACCATCCTTCTGCAATTCTGCAATTTGAATATATACCCCCCTCACATGTGTAGTCTGAGCAAGAGGAAGGATGACATCAGCTCCAAGTTTGCTCAATCCTCCCAAAGCCTTAAACACCTCAATTAGATCACCTTGTGGGTCCCTAGTCTCCAGACACCGTAATTTGCAGAACTGAAGCCTTTCTTGGTAAAGCTGCCCTGTTGTTCCCTTCACCAATCTCACTGCTCTTCTCTGCACCCATTCCAGCAGTTCTACATCCATCCTAAAATGAGGCCTCCAGACCTGTATGCAGTACTCAAATTGTGGCCTAACTATTGCCTTGCACAATGAGTTTAGGTCTTATTGCACCAGAAATTATTACCAAGTAAAGTTAAACAACCTCAAAGAAATGTCAGTGTTATAATAATTTCTCTTCCAGTAATCTTGAAAAAATCTGCTGCTACTTGTTCACTATCATCCAGAATATTTTTCAGGATGATAAGCTGTGTGAGTCTAGAGAATGCAGCAAAAACAAGACAAACAAAACCAATTATGATAAGACATTCTGATTTACTGGCCTACTTTGTCTGTGTGATTGTTTGTTATACTTAACAGTCACTTGGCCTATAAAATATTCCTCTCACTTTTGTTTTCCCAGTGCTGATGTCACACCAGCTTCTGTTTAGCTGTACAACTTGCACTCACCACTCAAATTCTGCACACCCAATATCAGCATGACACTATGTTTCTGATACGAAGTGATTTCCTTATAGCTTCATATACACTGTGTAGCCAGCTTATTAGAAGTACCAACTTGACAGTGAGGACTTTAGCCCTCAGAACAGCCTTCATCATCAGGACATGGATTCCCTACAATGCCCAGTGTTTCACAAGAATGGTAGTCCATGAAAACAATACATTTCACAGATGCCTTGGAATGAATAGCAGTGAATTCCCTGCCATCAGCATCCCATTCTGCTTTATTCCACAGATGCTTAATCAGGTTTAGAACCAAGCAGGTCAATGGCATGACCCCCATGCTCCACAAATCAATCCTGAATAACCTATGCCTTGTAACAAAGTTCATTATCCTGACAGAAATAACCATTACCAGAAAGAGGAACTGTGAGCACAAAGAGATGCACCCAGTTATCAATAACCTGCTATTCGGGGAACCTACATGTCCAAAAACACTTCAACCACAAGACTGCAGGTATGATGGTTTCACTCACTCATGCTACTGTTGTTATAGACTGGCCCCTCCATCAATGTAGCATCCATAATTCATAAACCAAGTACCTTATTCCATTCCTAAAATTTTCACTGTCTATGGCCACAGTATTCATAGCTGCTTAAATTTAACTGAAAAGAGTGGTATCTGGTGAGGTTATCTGCTTATAATCCTATCAATGACAAAGTCCAATGCACTGTATATACAAATATACCTCTTGGAACAGAATTGTTGTACTGTGCTGTCACTTGATCAATTAGGACACATCTGTTAGGCTACATCAGCAGTTCCAAACAGGTGGTTCACGAAAGTGTTCCATGGGATTCTCATTAAAAATTCTGTAATGGCGTCTGCTTAGCTATTGCTATTTGGTTTTTAGGAGCATTAGCAACTAAGGCCATATTGCTCCAGGGATATGCGGTGGTTATTCCCTGACCTTTCACCTTTCCGCATTGTCCGTCTGCTTAGATTTATATAGGTATATTTTGTAAACTACAAAATATAACTAATAATAAACAATTAAGTAAAATAAATTTAAATAAAAGTAAAGAATTCCCAAAGAAAGAAACCACATCTTCCACAATACCTTATAATTAGTTTATTTTACAGTCATCATCATCAGCCATTTTCAATCCACTGCAGGATGAAGGCCTCTCCAGCAACTTTCCAGTTCCTTCTGTTTTGAGCACTGGCCATCCATTTACTACTCAAAATCTCATGAATTTCATCTATCCACCTCCGCCTTTGTCTTCCAGGTTTTCTTCTAGCTCCTCTTGGGTACCATTCTGTTATTTTCTTAGTCCATCTGTCATCATGTCTTCGAGCTATGTGTCCTGCCCAAGACCATTTTAGTTCTTTAGTTTTGATAAGAATGTCCTTTACTTGAGTTTGCTGCCTAATCCACGTGTTTCTCTTCTTATCTAACAGTCTGATTCCCAATATAATTCGTTCCATTCTTCGCTGTGTAGTTCTTAGCTTCTCTTCCATTCTTTTGGTGAGTGCCCAAGTTTCACTTCCATAAGTCATGGTGGGGAGTATACATTGATTCATTATTTTACGTTTCAGACAAACTGGGATATTGCTCTTCAGTATGTGACTATATTTCCTGAATGCTATCCATCCAAAATTTATTCTTCTCTTGACTTCCAGCCATTTATCATTATTACAGCTAATAACTTGTCCCAGATAAGTATATGACTCCACCTTTTCAATTACTGCTCCTTCAATCATTATTTCCCTTTCCGTGGCATACTTGTTCATCATTACTTTTGTTTTAGCCATATTCATCTTTAGTCCAAAATCCTTACTAACTGTGCATAACTGGTTGAGATTTTCCTCTAATTCTTTGGGATCGTGGCTTATGACCACAATGTCATCTGCAAATCGTAAATGGTTTAGGTACTCTCCGTTCACATTGACTCCTTTCTGCGACCAGTCTAATCTTCTGAAAGCTTCCTCAAGGGCAGCAGTAAACAGCTTCGGAGATATTGTGTCTCCTTGTCGAACTCCTTTCTCGATTTTAAATTTGCTACTGTCTTTGTCTAGTCTAATAAAGGAGGTAGCACTCTCATATATTTTCTTCAAAATCATAATATATGGAGTATCTATGCCTTGTCTTTCCAGTGCCTGAAACATTGCCTTATGCTGTATGGAGTCAAATGCCTTTTCATAATCCACAAATGCCAGGCATAATGGTGTTTTATATTCATTCGCTTTCTCCATTAGCTGTGATATTACGTGAAGGTGATCCATAGTTGAGAATCCTGTCCTAAAGCCAGCTTGCTCTTTTGGTTGATTCTCATCAAGTATTCTTTCTAATCTGTTAGTAATGACCCTTGTGAACAACTTGTAGATATGGGATAACAAGCTAATTGGTCTATAATTTCCAATTTCTGATTTATCTCCTTTCTTATGCAGCAAAACTATGATTGCATTATTCCACTGCTTAGGCGTCACACCTTTTCTAATGCACTTTGTGAAGAGCCTTGCCAGTTTTTGTGTTATGTCTCTTCCTCCCAATTTTAACAACTCTACAGTAACTTCATCTTCCCCCGGGGCTTTCCGATTCTTCATTTTCTTCAATGCATGTTCTACCTCATCAGGAAGAATATCGGGTATGTCGTATGTGTTGCTACTTTGCAATCCATCTTCCCCACTGCTGGTATCATTCCCTCGCTCCTTGTATAATTCTCTATAGTAGTCTTCTGCTATTTGAATTATGCCTTCTCTGCTGTTTATAAGTACACCATCGCTATTCTTCAGTTTCAGTATCATTTGTCTTTCTGTATTACTGCTCATGGCTGCTGATTTAAATCCTTTGTTTTCCCTTAATGCTTGTTCTACTTTTCTTGTGTTAAATCTTCTTATGTCCTCTCTGAGTCTCTTTCTAATGGCTTTGCATAACTCAGTATACTCAATTTTCTCCCTGTCAGTGTTTTTCTTGCTCTTCATTTGTCGTCTTTGGTTCATCATGACAAGTGTTTCTTGACTAATTTTTTCTTCTTTGGATTTCTGTTTCCCTATAGGTTTCTTGGGCTTTATCACTTTCAGAAAGTTGTAATATTCCTCGTCGATATCTTGGTCCTGAGCAGTCTGCAGAAGCTCAAACTTGTTCTTCAGTTCCAGTACATACTGCTTTTTCTCCTCCTCTGTTATTTCAAAGACCTTTGTATTATTTACTCGAGTCAGTTTTTTCCTTTCCTTTCCTACATCTATATCAAGTGTACATCTTACCATTCTGTGATCACTTCCAACATTTACCTTATTCAGGACGGTAACATCATTCACAATATATCTTCTGTTAGTGAGGATGAAGTCGATTTCATTAGTTGTTAATCCATTTGGACTCTTCCATGTCCACTTTCTGTTCGCCCTTTTCTTGAAAAAAGTGTTCATTACTGACAGTCCTTGAGATTCTGCAAATTCCACAAGTCTTTCACCTCTTTTATTTCTTTCACCAATTCCAAAGTTTCCTATAGTTCCTCTTTCTGCGCTGTTTTGCCTTTTTCCAACCTTAGCATTGAAGTCCCCCATAATAATAGTGTAGTGGGTTTTCTGCTCATCTAGAAGATTCTCAATTTCAGTGTACATTTCTTCAACCTCTTCATCATCATGGCTTGATGTTGGTGCATAAATCATTATAATCTTTAGCTTATACCTCTTAGAAATCTTGAATATTAGTCTTGACACCCTTGGTGATGCACTTTTGAATTCCAAAATGTTGTTTTTTATATCTTTATGGACCAGAAAGCCAACGCCACCTTCACTCCTTTCACTATTTCCATTGGTGTACAGCAGATTTCCACTTGATAAACTTATAAGCGATTCATTTCTTCTTCTTGTTTCAGCCAAACCGATGATATTCCAATTCACATTTTCTAATTCCTTTTCCAGCTCTAATTTACAGCTCTACTATTTTACAGTATATCACGTTAAATATATCTGTTTTCCACACTAGATTTTTTTTTCATTCTTAAGGATCGTTGTTATGTATAGCTACTTTTTTTTTTTTGGATCCTGTAGTAGTAATCGTGGCATGTAATGCAAGAAAGCAAGCGTATGAGCTAATGTAGCATCAGCCAAAAAAAAAAAAAAAAAAAAATTCACACAACCATTCCCTCTAAATGTTTGTCCAGTTCCTCCTTAAATTTATTTAGCCTATCAACTTCCACAACGACAGATGGAAGTTTGTTCCAGCAATTAACCATCCACCTGCTGGCTAAAGGCAAATTTCTGCACTTCTATTCTACAGCTGTCTTTCCTCAATTTGAATTTATGCACCCTTAGGTTCATAATCTGAACAAGTGGAAGAATCCCATTAGAATTCAGCATACTCAACCCATTCAAGGCCTTATACACCTCAATCAGATCACCTCGCATGTGCTTAGTCTCCAGCTGCTGCAATTTGCAGAACTTAAGCCTCTCTTGGTATGAGGATCCCTTCATTCCCCTCACCAATATTGTTGCCCTTCTCTGTACATGCTCAAGCAAATCTACAACCTTCCTAAAATCCTTCCTCCAGACCAGTACACAGTACTCAAAGGCGTGGCCTGACCATTGCCTTATACAGAGGGATAATCACCTCATTTTTTCTGATAGCAAAATTCCTGTATATCATTGACATAACCCCATGACCTGCTCTGGCAGCCTGTCTGCATTGCTCCAAAAACTTCATATATGACTGCACAATTACTCCCAGATTTTTTTTTTTTTTTTTTTTAAACCCTAAGTGTAGTACCACACAGTTGGTACATTCCTCTGGGGTTACTTCTACTCATATGCTTACATTTCTTTACTTATATAAACTCTAAAAGGAAGGGGTTGAATCTGATTGGTCCACTTGACATCGATGGTTCGACTGTTGATGATCCTGCTCAGATAGCAAACAAACTGAATAAGTATTTTGCATGTACATTCACACATGAGGAATTATTAAAGTTTGAATATGGCAGAATGTTATCAAATTGTAGCAGGATACTTAATGATTTTGTAATAACTAAGAGCAAAGTGGAGGAGAAATTGTTGAAGTAAAACATAAGAAAAGCACCTGGGGTGGATGGGATCTATCCAGTTATATTAAAGTGATATATAGGAATTTCGAGGGAATGGTGTGATTTTTTTTTTTTTTTTCTCTTTTTGACTGATGCTGCACAAGTTCATACACTTGCTTTCTTGCATCACATGCCACTACTACTACTACTACAACCTTCATCAATATCATTGATAAATATACAAAACAACAGTGGACCCAACACCAAACCCTGTGGGACTCCACTAACATTAGTCCACAAAGAGCAGTGACCATTGATTACCACCCTTTGTCTTCTCCCACTCAACCATCCTTTTATCCATTGCAGCAACTTACCCTTAATACCATTCTGCTCCAATTGGTACAGTAGTCTTCCATGCGTAACAGTGTCGAAAGCTTTCCTGAAATCCAAGTATATGATATCAAAATTATTTTTTGAATCCAGTTCCTTTATAACCACATCATAATATCCAATCAAATTTGTCAGACAAGACTTTCCCTTAACAAACCCATGCTGTCTGAATTATTGCTGCAGTTTTGTCTAGATGATCCTGCAATGCGTCTTTAACCAGTGACTCCATTGTTTTACCCGGAACATAAGTTAAACTAACTGATCTGTAATTACACGTGTCACCCTTCAATCCCCCTTTTGAATTGGGGATACATTTGCACATCTACAGTTCATGGGGACCTCCCCTGAGTCCAAGGGGAGTCTCATAATTATGGCTAAGGGTTTGCTTATTTCTTTTGCCGCCTCCTTTAATATAATTGGATAGACCCCATCCACCCCAAGTTCTTTTCTTATGTTTAACTTCAACAATTTCTCCTCCACTTTGCTCTCGGGTATTACAAAATCATTAAGCACCCTGCTAGAATTTGATAACCTGCTGGTATTTTCAATCATTAATAACTCATGTGTGAATGTAGATGCAAAATACTGATTCAGTTTGTTTGTTTGCTATCTGAGAAGAATCATCAACAGTCAAACCAATATCAAGTGGACCAATCTGATTCATCCCCTTCCTTTTAGAGTTTATATAAGTAAAGAAATCGTTTGCTGTTTTTCTTAGCATCCTTTGCCAAAGATTTCTCATAATCTGCCTTCACCTGTCTAACCTCCTTTGTGACTTGATTACAAACTAGCTTATATCTGCCATAGGCTTCTGAGTTGCCTGATAATGTATATGCATCCCATGCATTTTTCTTCTCTGCCACGAGTCTCATTAGTTCATTTGACAATCATTTAGGCCTAAATCTTGAACAATATTTCTTAATAGGTATGAAACATTTAGAACAATATTACTTAGTACTGTGAATGGGTTGAGGGTTGAAAAGATGAAAGAAGATACTTGTTGACATAGACTTGAACTTCTGTAGATTGTAATTTTCAGGAAATACTTATGAAGGAAAGTTGTTCCAGAAAACTGAAGATAAATAAGGAAGAAGAAAAATTGGTTCTGTGAGTTTCAACTTGGACAGTAAAATGATGTTGACTGGTTGCGGTACATGTTCAGACTGCTTTGAAAAAAGGAGTGGGAGTTATAGAAGCCAATTCAGAAGAACAGTGCTCATGCAAGTATCAACAGAAAAGGTATGCAACAGGAACAGAGAGCCTATGGAGACAGAGAGTGGAGAGTTCCTGTTAGAGATGAGACATTAATTAACCTAATTGCCATGCCCTCTTTTGAATGGAATATAGATGCCTGAGAGAGGTTTTGGGGGGCACCCGCCCCAGATGTGGGAACAATATTCCATGGCAGGGCAGATTTGCAATTTGTATAAAGAGTGAACAGCTGTTTGGAAGAAAAGTAATGCCAAGAGCAAAAGAGAAAGCCCAGTTTATTAGATGCAGAGGAAGCAATATTTGTAAAGTGCTTTATGCCAAGAGAGAGAGAGAGAGAGAGATTAGAAATCAGGGTAATCCCCAAGATCGTGCTAGAAATCGGAGCGTCATCGAAGATAAGCATAAGAACAGATGAATTCTTTCTGCAAGATATAAGACAGGACTGAGTTTTAGAAGGTTTGAAATAAAGTTATCTTTGCCCTGGAGAATTACCTGAAGATCAGCATTTAAGGATTTGGCAGTGGATACTTAAGTTGAAGCTGTTTGAGCAGCACAAGGTTTCTCAAACTGGAAGGTGGAATGCAATGTGCTGTCGTCAGCAAAAAATATGGATAGAATTTCCAGTCAGTGGAAGAAGGCCCATTAATATACAAGAGGAAAAGAGTGGGAGAAAGAACTGAACCTTGGGGAACATGAGTATTAGTGGAGAAGTTAGAGAGCCACTGCAATGAGTGGTCAGAGAGAAAACTGGATATCCAGTTAAAAAGAACAGCTAGCAAACCACAGGATGGAAGCTTATTTAGAAGACTTTTATGCTAAGCACGATCAAAAGCCTTTGAAATGACAAGAGCAATGGCTTGAGTTTCACGAAACTTTTCCATTGAATTTGTCCATAGAGGGGTAACATAAGCCAGAATATCTCCAGTGGAACAACACTGACGAAATCCATACTGGCAATTGTTGATCAGATAAAAGATTTCCAGATAGTTTAAGAGTTGGTGGTTAATTGATTTCTCCATTACTTTGGAGAGAGTAGAAGTAATCGCAATGGGACGATAATTGGACAGAAGGGAGTTGTCACCCTTTTTAGGAACTGGCT
This sequence comes from Mastigoproctus giganteus, assembly GCF_048544385.1. Classification (NCBI taxonomy): domain Eukaryota; kingdom Metazoa; phylum Arthropoda; class Arachnida; order Uropygi; family Thelyphonidae; genus Mastigoproctus; species Mastigoproctus giganteus. The sequence goes on along the minus strand of NC_143583.1, from coordinate 37,854,102 downwards.
GGATATGAGCAAATTTCCAAGCAGAAGGAAAAATATCTTTGGAATAAGAAAGTGAAAAAAAGACAACACAAAACAGGAGTAAGTTCAGGAGCACAGGTTTTGAGAACAGGTGGAGAAATACCACCAGGACCTGGAGCTTTTTTAGCATCAGATTCATCAAAATTCTTCTGACATCCTTTTGACCGAAGACCACAGGAGGCACTGAATGGAGTGTACTGGGAACGGTTTCAGGTGATTTACCAAGATCATCAATATATGAGTTGGAAGGAAAATAGGATGCTAACAGGTCAGTTTTATCTTTGGCTGATGTGGCAACAGAGCTATCTGGTTTTGTCAGAAGTGGGAACAGAGATGGGCAAAAATTGGGGCCAATAGCTTTGGCAAGAGACCAGAATGCTCAGCTACCATTTGGACAAGAAGCAAGTTTTCTACTCTTAGCCTGTTCGAAACGTGTTTGGACTGATTAATAACTATTTTACAAAGTACAGTATAAATAATACTTAATAATAATTTTTATTATTATGCAATGTCACTTATAAAAATGTAGTACTGGAAATATTTTATAATAAAAATTCAGAAACATTATACAATATCAGAGAATACAGGCTTAGTGGTTCACATAATTTTTTATGTTGAAAAGGGGTCGCGAGTCAAAAATGGTTGGGAACCTCTGGGCTACGTGATTCTTTTCACACTCCACTGGGTCTCACCTATCTCTGGCTAGAGGACTGCAGTTGGCTATATGTTTTCAGGTTGCTGGACCATTTTCTGCATGCCCTAGATATTGCTGAATTAACAATCCCACAGGGATGCAGTGCCCATGATACTTACACTTGCACAAAGTGCAAACTAAAACTTTTAGTTTTCCTCAAATGCTCTGCTCAGTGAATAACCAACCCTCAGGTTCCAGTCATTATCTGTAAAGACAAAATCCATTATGATAAGAAATTCTGATTTATTGGCCTACTATCTGTGTGGTTTTGTTATATTCTGTGTGCTATTACTCAACAGAGTCACTTGGCTATAACATGCCCCTCTCACTTTTGTTTTCACAGTACATATGTCACACCAGATTTTGTTTCATCTGTACAACCTATACTAACATTCAAATTCTGCAACCCTACTTATTAGAATGACACCTTGTTTCCGACATCCCTACAATGTCTGCATTTTATGACCTAACCCAGTGGTGTCCAACCTACAGCCCACAGACCAGATCTGGCCCGTGGATAATTTTTATCAGGCCCATGTGGAAAGTGAACTAAAACAGCATCGATTTGCCACTGCGTGTACAGGCAAGCAAGCGTCCAGCTTGACTATATCAGACATGTACATGTGGTTCAGTGCAGTCATATGTATGCTAAATACAGTTATGTATTTTGATATAGCTTGTTCATTGCATTGAATTAATTTGTATTGAATTTAAAAAACTCATTCTTAAAAATGTTCCAAAAGGGAAAAATCGATTTGCAGTGTCATACTTTTGATCCAAGGTGGACTGAAGACTATTTATTTTTGATTACCACAAAAAAGCAGTGTGCTTGGTGTGTCAGGAGACTGAGTTTTTAAAGAATATAATTTAAAACTAATTCCAATCATAAATCTTATGATCAATATAAAGGAGTGTTGCGAAAAGAAGTGTTCAAAGTTACAAAACAAATTAAGAAAACAACAAAACATACTAAAAACGTATCAGTCAAGAAATTTATCTGCTGTATGTGCTAGTTATCAAGTTGCACATTTGATCGCTTTTGAAAGTAAACCATTGATTGAGTGTTAAAAGATACCCCATATATTATGATTTTGAATAAAATATATGAGAATGCTACCTACTTTATTAGACTAGACAAAGACAGTAATAAATTTAAAATTGAGAAAGGAGTTTGACAAGGAGACAATATCTCTGAAGTTGTTTACTGCTGCCCTTGAGGAATCTTTCAGAAGATTCGACTGGTCGCAGAAAGGAGTCAATGTGTACGGAGAGTACCTAAACCATTTACGATTTGCAGATGACATTGTAATCATAAGCCACGATCCCAAAGAATTAGAGGAAAATCTTAATCAAGTATGCAGAGTTAGAAAGGATTTTGGACTAAAGGTGAATATGGCTAAAACAAAAGTAATGATGACCAAGTGTGCCACAGAAAGGGATATAACGATTGAAGGAGCAGTAATTGGAAAAGGTGGAGTCATATTTATCTGGGACAAGTCATTAGCTGTAATAATGATAAACGGATGGAAGTCAAGAGAAGAATAAATTTTGGATGGATAGCATTCAGGAAATATAGTCACATACTGAGGAGCAATATCCCAATTTGTCTGAAACATAAAATAATGAACCAATGTATATTTCCCACCATGACTTATGGAAGTGAAACTTTAGCACTCACCAAAAGAATGGAAGAGAAGCTGAGTAACTACACAGCGAAGAATGGAATGAATTATACTGGGAATCAGACTGTTAGATAAGAAGAGAAACACATGGATTAGGCAGCAAACTCAAGTAAAGGACATTCTTATCAAAATTAAAGAACTAAAATGGTCTTGGGTAGGACACACAGCTCAAAGACATGATGACAGATGGACTAAGAAAATAAAAGAGTGGTACCCAAGAGGAGCTAAGAGAAAACCTGGAAGACAACAACGGAGATGGACAGATGAAATTCATGAGTTTGTGGGTAGTAAATGGATGGTCATTGCACAAAACAGAAGGAACTGGAAAGTTGCTGGAGAGGCCTTCATCCTGCAGTGGATTGAAAATGGCTGATGATTGTTAAAAGTTGTGGAAGATTTTGTCCAGAAATGAACGATACAAAATATTAGTTTGTCTCAACAAACAATTATGCGAAGAGTAGAAGATATTGGAAAGAATTTGTTCGAATAACTTTTGTAAAACATAAAACAAATGAAATATTTTAGTGTGGCACTGGATGACAACACTGATGTAAATGACACAGCCAAACTCCTCATCTTCGTAGATGGAATTAATGATAATTTTGTACCAGTTGAAGAATTAGCTGATCTACAGAGTATGCAGGGAACTACAAGTGAAAATCTTTTTGAAAATTTTTGCCAATCTATTGAAAAGTTAGGATTAAATATTAAAAACCTGGCAGGAGTCACAACTGGCAGTGCAAAAAATATGATTGGTAAAATCATTGGGCTTATGGTTAGAATAACCAAGAAAATGATAGATATCGGAGCTGAAACTCCGATTGAAATTCACTGCATTGTGCATCAAGAAGTCTTTATGGAAAAGTATTGGATCTACAACATGTTATCAATGTGGTTATTTCAACTGTAAATTTTACAAGCTCACGTGGCCTTAATGTGGCTGTTGAAACATCAAAGAATGTTTCAACACAGAAAAAGGAAAACCAGTAAAACAACTATCAAATATGGAGTGGCTATTTGATCTTGCAATTCATACATACATTTCTAGCCATTTAAATGCACTTAATTAAAAACTACAAGGGAAAGTAAAATTGGTCTGATTTGTTTGGTGACATCAAATCATATCAGAATAAGTTGTTTCTTTTATTATTTAAATCCCAGTTGAGCAAGACAATTTATTTCATTTTGAATGTTGTACTGAGCTAAGGGAGAAACATTTCCAAAGGATAGTTGTCTTTCGTTATTACAATTACTTTGACAAGTTTGAAAGTCGATTTTCTGATATAAAATTCCATGAAAAAACATAAGCTTTTGTTTGAGAATCCATTTACTTCTATGGCTAAAAAGTACAATCCCAGATTGCAACTCGAAATTATTGATCTTCAAGCCAAAATATAATTCAAATAAGTATAAGTATATAGACTATAAGCATAAGAATAAGTATATAGACTGCAAAAATAAACTATTTGAATTCTGCAAGGCTTTCCAATCTGAATATTTTCTGCTAATAAAAGAAAATGCCATGAAAATGGTTACTTTGTTCAGATCAACGTGTTTGCAAGCAGATTTTTTCACTCACAAAATCAAATAAATATTTAAAACGAAACAGAATAACAGATGCACACACATGCGCGCACACGCACACACATATATATATATATATATTTTTTTTTTTTTATGAAAACCCTAAACACGAGAGGTATTAGAACCTATAGTACCGTGCATGGGTTGGAGGTTGAGAAGGACGAATGAAGATATTTATTGACATTAGACTTGAACTTCTGTATACTGTAATTTTCAGGAAATACGTATTTCAGGTTCAATGAATAAACGAGGAAGATGAAAAGTTGGTTCTGTGAGTTTGAAGTTGGACAATAAATGAATGTTGGCGGGTGGCGGCACGTGTTTGAACTGTTTGGAAAGAGAGCGGGAATTACAGAAGCAAATTCAGAACGGTGCCCATGGAAGTATCTGTAGAAAAGGCATGCAACAGAAACAGTACGTCTATGAGACAGCTGTTTGTTGTTCTTTGTTATTTGGTTTTTAGGAGCATTAACAACTAAGGCCATATTGCTCCGGGAATATGCGGTGGTCATTCCCTGACCTTTCTGCATCCTCCGTATTTGGTGGTGACAGGCTCGAACCCCAGTCTAATCAAGAAGCGTGTGCTACGCACTGCTGCGCCTTCCCACCTGGCTACAGAGGTGCCCTATGAGACAGCGAGTGGAGAGACTCTGTTAGAGAGAAGTCATTAATTAACCTAACTGTCCTCTTCTGAAACACACTTCCATTTCACCACTCCATTCGTTCGAAATACCTGTCCAGCTGAGCCTTAAATTTATTTAGGCTATATACTTCCACAACAAGGGATGGAAGTCTGTTCCACCCACCAATTACCCGCTGGCTAAAGGCAAATTTCCACACATCTATCCTACATCTGTCTTTCATCAATCTAAATTTATGCCCTCTCACATGATTATTCTGAGCAAGAGGCAGAATCCCATTGGCATTGAGCATGCTCAAACCATTCAAGGCTTTATACACCTCTATCAGATCACCTCGCCGGTGCTAGGCACCTCCGTAGCCAGGTGGGAAGGAGCAGCAGTGCGTAGGACATGCTTCTTGATTAGACCGGGGTTCGAGCCCGTCTCCACCAAATACGGAGGAGGCGGAAAGGTCAGGGAATGACCACCGCATATACCAGAGCAATATGGCCTTAGTTGCTAATGCTCCTAAAAACCAAATAACTAACCTCGCCAGTGACTAGTCTCCAGACACTGTAATTTGCAAAACTTAAGCCTTTCTTCATAAGAGCAACCCTTTGTTCCATTCACTAATCTTGTTGCCCTTCTCTGTACTCATTCCAGCAGCTTTACATCCTTCTTGAAATGAGGCCTCCAGACCTGTGTACAGTATTCAAGGTGTGGCCTCACCATTGCCTTATACAAGAGAATAATCACCTCCTTATCCCTGATAGAAAAATTCCTGTATATCATTGACAAGACACCATGAATTACTCTTGCAGCCCGTCTGCAGTGCTCAGAGAACTTCATATCTGCCTGCACAATAACACCCAGGTCCTTTTCATTCTCTAACACTGCCAGTGTAGTACCACAGAGTTGATACGTTGCTCTGGGGTTGCTGTTTCCCATATGTAGTACTTTACATTTGTCAATGTTAAACTTCATTTGCCACCTCTCAGCCCATCTGCTCAACCTGTCCAGATCCTGTTGCAGCAGCATAGCGTCAGTAGTGTCCTTAACAACCCTGCCAACCTTTGTATCGTCTGCAAACTTCGACATTAAGCTTGATATACCATCATCAATATCATTTATAAATACAGAAAACAATAATGGACCCAACACTGAACCCTGAAGGACTCCACTAATAACATTAGTCGACGATGAGCAGTGTCCACTGATTACCACTCTCTGTCTTCTCCCCCTCACCCCCCCCCCCTTTATCCATAGCAGCAATTTGCCTCCAATGCCACACTGCTCCAATTTGTGCAGCTTATTCCATGGTAGGAAGGATTTGAAAATTTGTACAGAGTGAACAGCTGTTTGGAAGAAAAGTAATGCCGAGAGCAAAAGAGAAAACCAAGTTTTTTAGATGCAGAGGAAGCAATATTTGTAATGTGCTTGTACCAAGAGGGATTAGAAGTCAGGATAATCCCCAAAAGAGATATATCATCTTGCCTAGAAATTGGAGTGTCACTAAAGATAAGCATAGGAGCAGAAGAATCCTTTTTTGCGAGATATAAGACAAGACTGAGTTTTAGAAGGATTTTTATCAACTAAGTTGTCTCTGCCCCAACGGAGAATTACCTGGAGATCGACATTTAAGGAACTGATTGTGGATATTCAAGAAGTTAAAGCTGATTGAGCAGGGTAAGGTTTCTCAAAATGAAAAGTGAAATGCTATGTGCTATCATCAGCAAAATTATGGCTAGGATTTCCGATCAATGAAAGGTCATTAATATACAAGAGAGAAAAGAATGGAAGGAAAGAACTGAACCTTGGGGGACACGGCATTAGTAGTGAAGTTAGAAGACAGAGCCATCTACCATCACCTTCAGTGAGCGATCAGAGAGAAACTGGTTAATCAATTACAAAACACAGTTGGCAAACCATAAGATGAAGCTTGTTTAGAAGATCTTTATGTCAAACACGATCGAAAGCCTTTGAGATATCAAGAGCAACTGCTTGTTTCACCAAACTTTCCACTGAATTTGTCCATAAATTGGTAACACAGGTGAGAATATCACCTGCGGATCAACACTGACGGAATCCATACTGGCGATAGTTGATCAGACGCAAGGTTTCTAGATAGTTTAAGAGTTGATGGTTAAGTGATTTCTCCATTACTTTAGAAAGAGTAGAAGTAATTGGATGGAAGGGATTTGTCACCCTTTTTAGGAACTGTTTGGATATGAGCAAATTTCCAAGCAGAAGGAAAAGCACATTTGAAATAAGAAAGCGAATAAAGGTGGCATAGAACAGGAGTAAGTTCAGGAGCGCAGGTTTTGAGAACAAGTGGAGAAATACCATCAGGATCTGGAGCTCCATCGAGAAATACCATCAGGAAATAATCTTCATTATGTATTATATGAGATCGGCATCACAAATTTGCAACCAAATTTTGAACAATTATTTAAAAATATCCAGCCTCAATCATCTCATTAAATGTTAAGTTTTGTCCAGTAAACGTTATTGTGTATTATACTTAATAAAATTTTTGAATATTTCAATTTCAGGTTTATCATTATATTTATTTATTCACCTTAATACTGAAAAACAGTAATCTTTTTAGGTTGTAAATTTTCTAAAATGACCATTTAAAAGTAAAGTATTTTTTTTAAACAAAAGTGAAGTATTTCAAACAGAAACAAAAGTAAGTCATATTTTTATAATTTTAATAAAATCTAAAAAATGAAACACTGACACAGATTTTTTGTACATAAAAGTGCTCTGAATTTGCATTTTTTTATATATAGCTTTAAAAGAAAATACGGTAACATGAAAATAGAAACCTTTTACGAGTAACAAGATATAGAAAATGTGACAATTTTTTCTCGATTCACTCTGTGCGGCCTGCGAAACAAATCTAACTTTGAATACGGCCCCTGTACAGGGAAAAGGTTGGACACCACTGACCTAACCAATAATTCAAATTTCTTTACTATGCACCTGGCATATGTATAACTAAGTATATGCATGCCTGTTTTTACCCTCAGTAACCCTAAGGGTTACTAAGAGTAAAAACACAGCCCATATATTTGCTTGTCATATAAGGACTCCAGCAGGCCTTGTAATCCCATGTATTTTACTTTCCAGACTTCTACATACCCAAATAGAAGCACTGCAAGAATAATTACACCTCTGCTTATAGCTACTTTTAAACCATTGGTCTGTGTCCCTCCCCAAATTAGCAGCAAATATTCTTACAGCTCTTCTATTTAAATGTATCCCATTCCTGTAAAAACAGTCTCTCCTAACTGAAGAACCCTGTGAGGTCGGGAGTTGGATGCATAGTAATTGCTTGCTTGCACCAACCAAGTGAAAAGAACTTAATTACTAAGCAAGAGAGTACACACAGTAACACATAAAGAACTGACACAAGGCATAAATATTCAAGAGATAACATATATTAAATTTTGCATAAATAGAGAACATAACATACAAGCTTTCGGCTTCTATGTTATCATGTTCTATGTTCAGAGACATTTGAAACTGCTGGATATGCAAGCTCCATACAGATATAAGGAATACTGAAACCGAGAAAACTAAGGTAAGCAACTTCCTCAGGGGATGACTGGACAACTCCCTATTTTGCTCACTCATAACTATTATCATCAACAAGGCTGCCACCACTGCAGAAAACATGAGAACTCACCAAATCTGCAAACTACAAAGACTCATCAGAGAACAGAAAACCAGGAACCACCAGAAGTATATCTACCAACACCAATAATGATTTGTTCATTCTAAATTTAAGCCACCAGTGCTAGTCAGAGGAACAAATAGACATTTTAAAGTGCGGCCTGAAATTTTCCGTCGCCCCATAACAAATTCCCATCACGCAGACTCTTTTAGGAGTCTAAGCCAGCCTCTCGGGACTCACCGAATAAACCACAATGGAGGCACGCTACAAGATCACTGAATTCATTAGATTGACAAAAAAAGACCAAACCTAACCTCACTAAGGAGCAAATCCATCACCTAAAACAAATCCAGAATAACCCCGACATTATTACTGTACCTGCAGATAAAGGACACGTGACGGTCATTCTGGATCGACAGGAGTACCGAGGGAAAGCTCTGGAACGCCTCGGCGATCACACAACATACAAATCGGGCCGCCCACCATCCCTGAATGTTCTCGAAAACAAGGTGAACTCTCTTCTGAGGAAGTAGCTCAGCCAAGCCAAAATTAGCAAAGAACAATACTGGAACCTCCGTGCTACCAGTTGCAACTGGGGCCACTTCAACAGTCTAACAAAAATCCATAAACATCCCCCTGCGCCCCATCATTTCGGGCATGGGCAACCCCATACCCACCCACTCACTCACGAACTGGCACGTTTCATTTCCAATCCCATCAAACCACTGGTAGGATGGACAGGCTTCACAATCCAATCCAGCCAGGAACTCATACAATGATTAAAGAACCACAGCAACAATGACCAAGACCTCCTCATCTCCTATGATGTCACCTCCTTATACACATGCATCCTCATCTCTTGTGCAGTTGAACTGTGTTCGCCATCGACTGGAATGCGACCACACCTTATGTGATAAGACAAAACTTTCCATATTGGAAATCTGTGAGGCAGCACAGCTATGCCTCAACCAGTCCATCTTCATGTTCGAGAGCATAGTATATAAACAAACCCGAGGCCTTGCCATGGGTTCTCCCATCAGTCCTCACTTGGCAAACCTGGTCATGGAGGAGTTTGATACAGATTCTTTCTAATCCCCCTCCCCCATCACCCTCTGGCATAGATATATGGATGACATCCTCACCTTACTTCCCGGAGGCTCAGAGATGACATTTCTAGGCTATCTCAACAGCAAATCATCTTTTTTAAAGTTCTCTATTGAAACCGAGAAGGACACCAAACCTTCCATTTTTAGATGTGTGGTTAAAGAGATAGGGCTCACAGGTCATGGCAGTCTATCGGAAACCCACGTGCACCACACAATACACCAACTACCATTCCTGTCACTCCATCACACATCACAGCATTACCCGTTCACTAATGAACAGGGCTTGGACACATTGCTCCAACGTTACCAGCATACACGAAGAAATACATAGGGTCAAGTCCAACCGCAGCAAATAAGGCTACCCTGAAAAGACCCTCAACTACTGGGAACTACAGACATCACACCATCACAGCACCAGACAGACACTCTTCATCAGATGCATGTCAAACTTGACACTTCTGGTCTCACATGTGTCGCCCGCATCCCATTTTACCCTTCTCTAGTAAACGGTATAACCAGATGCTGATGTTGTAGCTCCTTTGTAGCTACAACACCTGTGCCATTCAAACACCCAGAAGGAAACTGCAATCCACATACCACCCCCTCTCTGAAAATGGCGATTCCACCTCTGAAGCCAAACGGGATCATTTACTGCATACCCTGCTGGGACTGTGACGCAAGCTAATTCGGGGAGGCCATCCCTCGTTTGGAAGACCGGCTGAAGGATCATCACACCATCACTAGAGCTGACTTTGCCCATTCAGCGCCAGCTGCTCACTGTTGGCAGATGGGACATGATATCACGCCCAATGGCACTGAAATTGTAAGCTTCTCTCGCAAACTTTAAGATCCGCTGTTGGGTGGAATCAGCACACATCAGTGTCACCGGAAGTATCATCAACAGGGACAGTGGCAACCACCCTCCCCTTGCGTACTTACATACTTGAAGGTCAGCTACACACATAAAAACCACCACTTTCCAGTGCTGGTTTTTATGTGAACAAAAGCTTCTATGTTATGTTCTTTATTTATGCTAAATTTAATATGTTATCTCTTGAATATTTGTGCCCTGTCAGTTCCTTATGTGTTACTGTGTGTATTAACATATACAGACCATGCTAAAAAAAAAAAAAAAAAAAAAAAAAAAAAAATTGCAAGCTTCCAAAATTCAATGCACTTGAGAGGTGGGACCATTTAAAGCTTTAACAAAACTGTAAATACTACCAGTAACATGCAGGCCTAGATCAACTGGAAAAACTGCAAAGGTGCTACTTCTGTGCAGTTTTGTAAAAAAGTCTTTCCTGTTTTGGTATTTATTATTTAAGCTGAAAATGCATTATTTTAGTATTTATTATTTGAGCTAGAAAGTGCATTAAAAATATATTATACTCAAAGTGTTATTGTGTACTCATCACCAATAGCTTTTTATAAAAAAAATAGTAAGAAAAGTTTTAAATGGTGCATTTTAAAACTTGGACACTATGCTAAATTATTAACAAGAACAAATGCTATCTTCTTATTCACTACAGTCTTGTTAAAAAAAAAAAAAAAAAAATTGTGACTACCTTTAAGCCAAATCACAAGGCCATGAAAGCAAAAATCGAAGCTTGAAGCAAAATTCTATGGAAAATACATAGGTGCCAGTGGTTTTTTTTTTTTTTACACACAAATCATTTTTATGGCTATAATTCACCAACTAAAAATAATTAATAACTATACCCAAGGAATACATCATGAAATTAAAAAATATTTTAATTTTTACATTTATTTTTGGTTACTAAGAGACCAAATTATGCCAACTAATGGGTAAAATAAATAGTTGAAAAAGGGCATCTTTCCCTCAACTTACATCATTAATACAGCACTGAAATTTATACATAAATTCAACTACTCTGTTTAGCATATTTCAAATTTTTTACACATTCCCTTTTGTTGCATTCCAACAAAAAGAAAACCAAAAAAAAAAAAAAAAAAAAAATCATTATCTCACCTTTTCAAGATGGGTACAGTTTCTTGATCGGGTTTAAATTCTGCACGGCTACATAAACAAGCTACACGTGAGAGTGCTTTCCATCCAGAAGATGTTTTATCATACTGAATTCCTAGTAAGAAACGGATTTTCACTTTTTTGTATAAAAATAGTATAAAAATTTGTATAAAAATAGCAATTTGTATAAAATAGCAAGCAAAAATGCTTGTTATTTGCAATTTCTAATTCTTGCATCTTTACAATTCTTGTAAAGATGCTAGAATTGCTTTTCGGCATTCCACTAATACAGTGCTTTTCAATTATATTCATGTTCATTACATTCAGCATTTGTTCCTCTTTTTGGCATGACACACTCAGCAGCTGAGTCCGAGAAGGGAGTCGGGCACCATTTTATTGTCAGTGATTCAGTCCGTTTCCAGCATATGATAGTGTAAATATGTTATTAAGCTTTTATATGCATTTGCAAGTGAAAAAAAGGCTATGTTCCACTTTTCAGAGGGGAGTCTGGAACCCAACCCACCATATGAGTGGGGCCTACTGTACTTACAAAAAGCACAAAGCAAGCTGAGGCCATCTTGTTTCTTCTGCAGCTCACACTTTGATGATGTAACATTTTTAAAATAAAATACAATTTAAAAGAAGGGGGAACATCCTATATTCAATACTTGAAATAGTATTTCCTTTGGTTTTTTTTCATTCAATTCTTTTGTGTTTTTATCCAACTAATGATATCTAAAATAAAACCTTTATAACATGTATGAAATTGCTGCTGAATGCAGCAAGTGATATTTAAAAGGTACTGACTTAGTTACCGTATGCAAATTACACAATAAAGCAAAAACACAGTCATATATGATTAGCACCCTGTAACCAGGAAACAAGTAAACTAAATGATAAAATATAAATTTCATTGTTAAACAGAAGCAAGTCTAAACATATTGCAAATATACAAAATAAACTATTAACTCATAATGAAGAGCAAAACAGAAATTAAAAAACAAATTTATTACATTACTTAACCCAGTGGTGTTGGTGAATCACCTGAAGGGTGATCCTCAAAAATAACGATCATTGATTAATGTTAGCCATTATTCAATGATCAAGAATCTGAAATTTTTTCTACATTCTAGGTATAGTCAAAGGTTTTTTTTTTTTTTTTTTTTACGAGTTTCATACAGAAACTGTATGAGAACCTGTTAGGTCACCCAACACCATCTTCTATTTGGCTTTTTGCTTGAATGAAGTGATACCGAATGAGTTCTGACACTGTTTGTTTATAGTTTCGGGTTACTTGTTTTTCTTCTCCCACTAGTTCAATAAACATCTACAGTCTCACTGTATATTATATCTGTTTCGCAAAATAATACTTTTTTTTTTTAATTGGTCCTTGAGGTTATCACAGACATTCTCTCAGATATGCCAGACAAGCTGTACTTGCTGGGAGTCTAAAACTCTGATAGAACTAATTATTCACGTGACACTCAAGTCAAGTGGACCCAATTTAGGGGAAGTCTGGATGGTCTGTGACAGCCAAATCCTCTGCTTGCACCTTCACGATAGTGGAGGTAAATGGCTTTGTCTTCTAACTTCTCCACTAATTCTAGTGTCCCCCAAGGTTCAGTTCTTTCCCCCACTCTTTTCCTCTTGTATATTAATAACCTTCTTCCATTGACTGGAAATCCTATCCATAGTTTTGCCGATGATAGCACATTGCATTCCACTTTCCATTTTGAGATATCTTGTCCTGTTCAATCAGCTTCAACTTCTCAAAAATCTGCTACTAATTCTTTAAATGCCGATTTTCAGGTAATTCTCCAGCGGGGCAAAGACAACTTAGTTAATTTCAACCCTTCTAAAACTCAGTCTTGTATTATATCTCGCAAAAAGGATTCTTCTGCTCTTATGCTTATCTTTAGTGATACTCCGATTTCTAGGCAAAATGATATATCTCTTTTGGGGATTACCCTGGCTTCTAATCTCTCTTGGCATAAGCACATTACAAATATTGCTTCCTCTGCATCTAAAAAAACTTTCGCTCTCTGTGTCACTTTTCTTCCAAACAGCTGCTCACTCTGTATAAATTGCAAATCCGCCCTGCCATTTAATATTGTTCCCACATCTGGGGTGGTGCCCCCAAAACCTACCTCTCTCAGGCTTCTTGATTCCATTCAGAAGAGGGCAGCTTGGTTAATTAATGATTCATCTCTAATTGAGTCTCTCCGCTCGCTGTCTCATAGACTTACTGTTTCTGCTGCATGCCTCTTCTACAGATACTTCCATGGGCACTGTGCTTCTGAATTTGCTTCTATAATTCCTGTTCTCTCTTTGAAAACAGTCCAAACACATGCCGCCACCAGCCAACATCCATTTACTGTCCGACTTCAAACTCACAGAATCAACTTTTCATCCTCCTCATTTATTCATTCAACTGCCGTTTTCTGGAACAACCTTCCTTCATATATATTTGCTGAAAATTACAGTCTACAGAAGTTCAAGTCCAATGTCAAGAAATATCCTCTTTCGTCTTCTCAACCTCCAACACAAGCACAGCACTAAATACTATGGGTTCGAATACCTGTCGTGTTTGGGGTTTACATAAAAAAAAATAAATAAATAAAATAAATTATAACCAAATGGAGCAGTGCTTCCTAGACAGACATCCAAATGCACTTGTAGTACAATGCAATCTATACATACATTTTAAACAATATAGACTGTCTACAATATATACTTAGAAAATAAAACAGATGCTTACATTTATTTCTTTGGAACAAAAGTTTAACGATACATAAAAATCAGTATCTGGTATATAACACTACTTACAACTATATTCACTACACTGTACATGAAGTTCAATACTTTGTGGGACTAAATATGTACAAATTTTATGGAGCTGATCCTTCATGTAAATACATTCTCTTACACTTTCTTCTATTTGCAGACATCCTTCTATTGAACAGGATTAACCTGTCCACAACTGCACACATGGTTGAGATGAACAGCCTTTGGAGCCCCATCCTGGTGCAAGAAGGATCGCCCACACCACAAAAAAAAAAAAATTCACACGGCCACTTCCTAAAGATATCACATAGTTGTAAAAAGGCTGCTAATAGAAACTGCATGCTCTAGCTGTGAATTTTGTTTGAGTTCTCCTTGGGAAAATTTCTGTGGCTATTTCATTGATTATAGTGAAGGAGCATTTATTTTTAATTAATTTTTGTTCTTGTCCTGAGCACAAGACTCTGGATTCCAGAAATAAGGGTAGTATGTTTGTCATTTGTATTGATTGTAGTAATAAAGGATATGTGATCATTTCTCAGGTTCCCCACAAAGCCAGGAATCAGAAGCTGACCAAAGTTCATGTAACTTTGGACTAAAAGAACTGTGCCCACTCATGAGGAATGCCAAAGAAGTATTACAGTAGAACCAAGATTTAGTATTAGTAATGACAAATAATGCAAGAAAGTGGGCTTATACATTAGCAAAAAAAAAAAAAAAAAAAACCCACAAAACTTCCCATTTCATCAGTCCACTTCTAACCATTTATCTAATTCTTCCTTGAATTTATTTAAACTACTCACCTCCACAACATCAGGTGGGTGTTTGTTCCAACAATCAACCACCCTCTGGCTGAAGGCAAATTTCCTGCAACCATCCTTCCTCAATTTCAATTTTCTCTCCCCCATGTGTGTAGTGAGAGCAAGAGGAAGGATTCCATCAGCATTCAGCTTACTCAATCCATTCAAGTTCTCCTTAAACCCATCAATCAGATCTCCTCACAGGTGCCTAGTTTCCAGATGTTGCAATTGCCAAAACTGAAGCCTCTGGTAAGAGTACCTTTTATCCCCTCACCAATCTTGCTTCTCTTCTCTGCATCTACAGATCCACATGCTTCCTAAAATGAGGCTTCCAGAACTGTATGCAGTACTCAAGATGTGGCATAACCATATAAAATAATCACCTTCTTATCCCTACTGGAAAAATTCCTGTATATCACTGACAAAACTCCATGGGCTGTCCTGGCAGCCTATCTGCACTGCTCAAAGTAATTCATATCTGACCCAGGTCTGTTTCCTTCTTCACTACCCTGAGTGTGGTACCCCACCACTGGTACACTTAACCTGCAATCCATATGAAGAACCTTGAATTTGTCAATGTTAAACTTCAAATGCCACTTCTCAGTCCATCTGCCTAATTTATCAAGATCTTGTTGCAGTAACATACCCTGATTGCTACCATTTACCCCACTGCCAATATTTATATTGTCTGCAAATTTAGACATTAGGCTTGATATGCATTCACCAATGTCATTAATTAATAGCAAAAACAACAACCAGCCAAGCACTGAGCCATTGGGAAATCCATTAATAACATGTGTCCATTTCTTTCTTAACATGTTCACTGCTTCTTGAATGCAGATATGTGGCTTCAGATTTTATTCCATTTGGAGGGAAACCACCTTACTTTTAGAACTTTACTTCCAATTTGACAGAAGGTACACTGGATATTTTTGTCTCATGGGGGATGATTAATTCAGTCATAGGAGAAAAAATGCCCAAAAATATTCCTGCCCTTTCCAATCCCAAGTTAAAATCACGACTAGAAAAGCCAGCAGCAAAAATATTAAGGGAGAAGTCGCCCCTTGGAAAGTTTTGGTTACTAGACCTTTGGAAGAATCAACAGTTCTTTTTTTTTTTTTTTTTTTTTTTAAATCAGATTGTTCTAGCATCTGGACTTTTCTATTCTCTGGTCAGCTTGTGGATTGATTGAAATGTTAATTATTTCCCTGTGTTGCTGTTTCTGAATGAAGTAATTGAGGCCTCTGTAAAGGATGTGCCAGTTCAAGCAAAGATTTTCAATGATAACTTGAAGGACTGAACTAGAAATATCCTGCAAGCAACCAAGTGGATAAGAGCACAGCCCTCTGGATAGTATGCAGATTACATTAGCTGCACTGTGATACTTGTTTTCAGGAGACACTGGAAGAGATACTGCATTTATTTTAATGATAGAGGTCTACCTTAAGAGGACCATCTTAGACATGGGGGGGGGGGGTGAATTGTTTCTGCAGCCATACATCCAGGACAATATTCCATAAGAAAGGGACCAGGACAGATGCTGAACGGCAGCCAACAGTGATGGTTTTGGAGATGGAATGATGCTTAGCTTTAACTGATTGCATACCATTTAGATATGCATTACAGAGTAGAACGATCTGGGGCATTCAAGAAAACAAAGCTATTCATGGATGCTTTCCCACTAGAGGGAGTTGATACAGTGCTAAAAATTGATGTAAACAAGCACATATTTGAAATTGTAGGTGTTAACAAATTTCATTAACTTGACAATAGCATCCTCAGAGGATCTACTGAGATAAAATGAACTGCATGTCAGAGAGAAGGACACTAGCAGAAAGGAGCATTTTAATTCTGCCTGCAATGACATGTACCAGGCTCTTATCCAGGTTGGCAAGAAGGGCAATGGGATGGCAGGCCTTTGTCTGAGGGGAGTTCTTGTATGGCTTCAGTATGACTTTTAGCACAGCTATTTTCCAGTGGTGTGGGAAGGTTTCATCATCAAGGCAAACAAGCAGAGAGTTTGGATGTTTTAAAACTTTCTTAATAAAGATGTTTTCTATAAGTCAAGTCCTGGAAATTTAAGGTTGGTTTTATTAATAGTGGTGGAAAGTTCTTCCACAGTGATGGGGGGGGGGAATCTCACTGGTGGAAAACAGGTTGTTTTGGTTCCTGATATTAGGGTGAACTGGAAGATCCGAGGCAGGGTCATTAATGTGTATCAGTCTCAGTTCATGTTTCTAAGTGTTACAGATTTGTTTTGTTTATCAAAATAAATTCTGAGAAACAAAATTTGAGTTTATATACTAAATAAAATTTTAGTTTATATACTATTTCCCAGGGCTCATTATTTCCAGTGGTATGTACTAGTTTCTGCCATACTATAATGTTTGGGTTAATTACTGCTTTATAGTACTCTTTCTTGAAGGTGTGTATCTTTGTCTGAGAAATCTAGTTCATGGAGCAGCCACTGTTCCATGAACTAGAGCAGTCACCAGGAGTAGGCTCTGGTGGATGCACAAGTTCTTTTGGGTTGTTTTGTATGTTGCCTTGATAGGGAATCTTGTATTAAGTTGAAAGGATCAGAGGCTGAAAGAGGTTCCAGATTAGTGAGCCTCTTGAGGTGGGGGGATTGATTTGATTTGGTAGTTGTTGGCGCATCGGCTTCTGTGACCATATTGCACCTCCCAAGGTTTTTGCAGTACTTTGATCCAAGCCCGAGGCGGGAATCGAACCCGCGACCGTTGGGTTGCCGGGCAGGTACTTTACCCACTCGGCTAGCCCGGTCGGCGAGGTGGGGGGGTTTCTTGATTAATGAATGTAGCAAATTTACTCCATTTGACATTCATGGTGGAGAATCTGGTTAATTCATGTTGGGAGAGGGAGACGTGAACTGGAAGAGACACAGGAAATAGAGATGAGGGTGCAGTAGTCACTAGTGACTACTAGTGGTCCACTGCATCTTAATGTAATGTCCCAGTCCTTGATTTTATTTGCTATGTTTTCAAGAATATTATTGTAGCTGATGTTGCTAAAGGTGAAGGGCTTACTAGGTAGGTTAAGAACCATGAATTTGTGGGCTAAGAGACACTCCACAAGTAAAATGCTCCTATGGTTTGACTATGAAAATTTGGAGACCCAGAGTTAGCATCAGCAGCCTAGGTGTCTTATCTATACCACACAGATAAACAATATTCTTGTTTATCTGTGTCTCCTACTTTTTCCATGTACTGAATACATACATTTGATTCAATGGAGGTAGGGCAGTGCAATGAGATTAAATAGGACAGGGAAGCAAAAATTTAAAAAAAAAAAATACAGCTAGCCTTTAGAGAGCCCTAAAATGAGTTTTGTCATAACTGTTGTTCTGGATGACAATAAAGCCTTTCAACTGCACGTCCTTAGTGTGCAATAAAACAGGTAAACAAAACACCATATTCTCTCCAGATGGCCACTACATTGTGAGAAGCAAGATAAGTTATTTCAGCTTTCACAAACTGTGAAGCATACCAGATTTGAAACAATTCTGAAAACAGAAGTAATCGATAGTATTGAATATATTTTTTTTTCAGTAATATTTATATATATAAGAAGAAATGATTGTTAAGTGTAAAATTTTGTATACTTAACACTCATGTAAACCAGAAAATGGAAGAAACTAAGACTGATATTTCTATTTTATGAATAAATTTTTTTTTTTTTTTTTTTTTTTTGTTATTTTCAGAATTACCGTATTTTCTGGACTATAAGATGTATCTTATAGTCCAGAAAATCTAGGTGTCTTATCTATACCATAAGACACCTAGGTTTTAAAAGGTTAAATTTGGTAAAAAATATTTTATTGCATATATCAGAAACATTGAGCTAACAAAATATTGTTGCATAAAACATATTTAGTCATCACAGAATCACAAAATCTCTCTACTATCATACTCTTATTTCCAAGGTCATAATCTATACTTTTACTTTCTTCAAAGAGGGTGTCATCCTCAGTACTATCACAGGACTTTTAGAAGGAACTTTTCTTGGCAATAAAGGATGAGTTCTTGTGAGACACATAAATCCTCATTCACATACAATAGGAAGGAACAGTATTTTTTTTTTTTAAAGAAAAAGTACTAACAATGCACCAAGCATGCTTTGGGACCATGAGACACAGGACAATTTTTCACATTTTCCAAGAAAACAAATGTATGCCTCACAGTTCCAGAAAATACAGTAATTTTGTTTTGTTTTTTTGAAAATAGAAAGATGTAACACACAGCTTGTTTAAAAATTTATTATTTTTTTTTTTATGTGAACCCCAAAACACGAGAGGTATTAGAACCTATAGTACTTAGTACCGTGCTTGGGTTGAAGGAACTTAAACGTACACGCACAATTAGTATTGCAATGCATCAAGAAAAGATGAAATATTGGCATTGTTCAAACAGAATTCAAAAAACCCAAAATATTTCCCAGAAATTATAAAGAAAGTTGGGAACCTGTCAGGTGGCCCACCACCATTTTTTGCTACACTTTGCAGTGCCACCAGAACAGGGCTTATATAATCAAAGATACTCAAACTGAAAACATAGATAAATAAGTCAAATTAAACTAAATAAGAAAATGGGTGCCTCTATCAAAACATGAAATGCAAAAGGAACTGAAAACAAAAAATTTAAAACAAGGATGAACATACTGTGTTCTGTGCATAAAGTTTTTCATACTGTGATTTAACTTTAATACAGACAGCACACAGTCTGTACTTTATTACTTTTCCCTACATTTTTCAACTCCACATTATTTGATATGATTGACCCTATTCTTATTTAGTCTTTTGAACTGATCTTATTTTTTTTCTTTCAGCTGAAAATGCTTGGCCATTTAAGAAGAGTTATAATCTACTTAAATTTCTGTCTTGGTTTTCACCGAGTTAGTAACAGTTTATTTTGCAAGTTAAATTTCCATTTGTCTTTTAGTTTACTCGGATTGTTTCCTGGTTACAGCATGCAAAACATTTAATCATGTATTTTTATCACTCACAACTGCACATTCATGGCTGCTTTGATAGTATTAGGTGAAAATAACAGAAATAAGAGCATTCATGGAATTTTTCCAAAGGCAAATGCTCCATGAACAAGTTGTCACTGTGGTTCTCTACAGCTTTGTGTTATTTTCTCTTAGTAGGTGTCAATGCTCACTTATGATGGAAACTCCTTTAATAAGATAGGAGTTGCCATCCTGTACACTTTCTTTTTCTGAAAACAAATCTTGACATTAGTTTTTATAAGTTCTTTTATAAGTTGTCACTATTTACTTGTCACCTGGGCCATATCACACGTAATATTGCCCAGGTGACGAGAACAATTGTAGAACAATTAAAATAAAGTTTACTTTTTTTAAAGACTAATGGAACCATTATAATAGTTTGTTCTCAAATGATTATTAGGACTTGCTTGTTAATGAAAATAAGAAATCAGCAGAATTTTTTTAAAAATTTCAATTTATGTAGTTTTACTATTTTCTTTAATTTTTCTTTCTTTTTTTTTTTTGTGAAAAGAAAAAGAGGAGAAAAACTATGTTACAATAATAAGAGAGGGAAGAGACCAAATCAAGTCAAAAAAACATTCTCTGTTGTAAAGGGTGAAGAGGTGAACTTCAATGAAGAATCCTTTGGTTAATTATGGAACTATTTGGAGGGAATGGTGTGGAAAGGATCTCTTCATGAAGATTGTCCCCTCCTTTCTTAGAGGAGACTATGTACCACTTGGACTAATGTTATTAGTGGAGTCCCACAGGGTTCGGTGTTGGGTCCACTGTTGTTTTGTATATTTATCAATGATATTGATGAAGGTATATCAGGCTTAGTGTCGAAGTTTGCAGATGATACAAAGGTTGGCAAGGTTGTTAATGACAGTAATGGCAGTGTGCTACTGCAACAGGATCTAGATAATTTGGGCAGATGGGCTAAGAAGTGGCAACGGAAGTTTAACCTTGACAAATGCAGAGTACTGCATATGGGTAGAAGTAACCCCCGAGAAAAGTACCAAATGTGTGGTACTACACTTAAGGTGGTAGAAAATAAAAAAGACCTGGGAGTAATTGTGCAGTCAGATATGAAGTTTTCTGAGCAATGCAGACAGGCTGCCAGGGCAGGTCATGGGGTTTTGTCAATGATATATAGGAATTTTGCTACAAGGCCTTGAATGGGTTCAGCACGCTGAATTCTGATAGGATCCTTCCACTTGTTCAGATTACGAACCTAAGGGGGCATAAATTCAAATTAAGAAAGGACAGATGTAGAATAGATGTGCGGAAATTTGCCTTTAGCCAGCGGGTGGTTAATTGCTGGAACAAACTTCCATCTGTCGTTGTGGAAGTTGATAGGTTGAATAAATTTAAGGAGGAACTGGACAGGCATTTGGAGGGAATGGTGTGATTTTTTTTTTTTTTTTTTTGGCTGATGCTGCATAAGCTCATACATTTGCTTTCTTGCATCACATGCCACTACTACTACTACTTTGTCTACAGACACATCATACCATGGAAGTATTTGATGTAGCAGCCTTTCTTGAAGGCCCATGGAAGAGCCTCCAAGAAAGGCTGCTACATCAAGTACAAACAGATCAAAGGCCATAAGCAGAAGGGTTGGTGGTGAACTACAAAGAGTATTTTAATTCTTTTTAAGGATGGAATTATTAAAATATCAGTCATTCCAGAAATCAAAAATTGAACTGGAGTACCAGTAATCAAAAGTTGAACCAGAGTACCAGAAATCATTAAGAGCACCCAAATAAATGATATCACTTCCAATAAAAAAAAAAAAAAAAAAAAAAGTCTTCCTTCTAGCCACTAATAGACATTGACCTCTCTCCTAGAGCCCTCAATCAGATTCCCTCTAAAGTGTTTTCAAGCTCTGTAGTCCACATATATGAAGTCTCTCCTCACAATGACACCCTTTTGTTGCTGATCTCAACAGATGCATTTGCCACTGTTGGACCCTTTCAAGAAGCTCAATGGTGTTTTTTTTTAGGTGTTATCTCCACACTTGAACACATTATTCCAAGTGTGGTCGTACAATTCCTTAAGCAGTAGGATTAAGATTGCCTCACCTTTACAAACGTATGTATGATAAATAACACTAGCCAACAAGAAATATTTTTTTTTCATACTTCCGCAATGAAAATATGTGATTCTGGAGGAAATAAACGTGCTGATTCCGAAAATCACCATAAAAATGTACCAAAATTTGATGTTAAAATAAAGGGATATATACATATAATTGAAGTTTGTAATACAAGCATAAAAAATTATGTTTAACTCTGTAAAAAATATAAATCATTGCAAAATAGTTATATTTCAATAATATATAATCAGCATGCCTATAATTGTCCTTAAAAATGTTTGCTACTAAGGGATTTTCTCTTGTATTCCCTCTTACTTTCCCTCACAAGGAAATCCTAGTGACCCAGGTACCACTTTTCCATCGTGGAAATATCTTGATGAAACCGCTCCCCTTGTTCATCACTCACAATTTTCCAATTTTTTGGAAAAAATTAGAGATGGGAATGAAGAAAATGAATTTAACGACATTCAACAGCCCATGTTTTTGTAGCACTCAAGTAAATTAGACACCAACATTTCATAGTTTTCTTCTTTCCTATTACTCAAAAAACCATGTACTACCTTAAATGATTGCCAAGCTGCCAATTCAACCTCTAACTGGGTTTTAAACACATCGTCTTTCAGGAGTTTCTTAATCTGGGGTCCTACGAAAATTCCTTAAGTTTTTGGCATATGTTAAATTAGGAAATGCATTTCTCAAGTATGCAAATCTGTTACCTTCTTTATCTAGTCCCTTCATGACATTTTTTTTTTAATCAATCCAAGTTTGATGTGCAGGGGTGGAAGAAGAACCTTGTTTGACTGCACTAAAGGAATATATTTTACATTACACTGTCCTGGTACGAACTCTTCCCACTTGTCCCAATGTTGCACAACAATGTTCTTCTGTTGCACGGCTGTCCCACAAACACAAAAAAACAACAATATTTTGTGAAACCCCCCCCTGCAAACCAACAAGCAAACCAATAACCTTAAGATCATTGCATATGTTCCAACCATAATCCTGGTATTTTATAGCATGTAGAGCCTTACACATGCTTTCATGACTTCCTTTAAGTCCAACTGAATGAAACACCGGAACTGATGGAAATTCATTGCCATTATGAATGGCAAAACTGCTTTTAAACTTAATTCTGAGGCATCTATGAATAAACACCGTTCAACTGACTTATGAACAACACCTAATTCTTTCAGAAGTCCAATAATGTCTTTGCAAAAACACAAACTGTCCTCCATAGCAAAATATTTCGAAAACTTTTCAAGTCTTTTTCGAAAGACTGTGTAAGGTATAATATCTTACAAATTAAAGAAAGAGAAATATATAAATTTTTATTATAACAATGACGGGGTGCTGTCCCCCACCAGACTTGAAGATTAATTCTAAGTGAAGCTTCTGGTACAGTAATACCCATTACAAATATTGTTTAAGATAGTGGGTCTCACGCTAATAGAATCAAATTAAGTGGAGTCTATATTTAATGTAAGAGCAAATATACCATGAAAATAAACATTAGAAAGAGACACAGGATCAGCGCCCACTACCTGAAAGAGCAAGCGAAGATAGTGAGACGGAACAGTGGGGGGGTCAATTGATAGAATAGCAAGGGATGGATTGCTCGAGAGACTACAATAGGGGTACCAGTGGGGAGCGGTTTTTGTTTACCATAAACAGAGCGGAGGTGGTCATTTTATAATAAGGCGAGACGAATCAAGTAAATGGACGCAGGTGTTTTCTGGATGATTCTGGAAAAATTCTGAGCTTCCGGATGTACAAAGAAAGTTCGAGAAATTTCTGGAAACCGGAAGTCCTCTCTACACCGGAAGGAGCTCGACCTTTTGCCTATTGCACGTGACGTGCAATATTCAAATGAGAATGGAGATGATGATGGGGAGACAGAAATGATTGGCTGAGAAAAGGAGGGGTGGTACGAAATTTTGGGAAATAAAAAGGGAAAAGCGCGCAAGAAAGGGGGGTGATGAAAGTTTTTTTTCAGAGAGGTAGGCTCGGGGAAACAGTCCCCGAAAGTGATCCACCAATAGAACGAGTTATCGTGAGTTGACTAAGTTCTGATAGTTTAAGTAAAGTATAGATAGGTTACAGTAAAGGTAACTTTCTCAAGATGGAACATAGAAGTCCGAAAGCGTCCACCAAGAGATATATTTAGAAGGAGGATGGCGCGAGATAATGCTTACGGAAGAACACAGGACCGTCCTGCAGCCTACAGAGAGAAATAAAGTAAAGGGGAGCGACTCCTACTGAATGATCTGGCACAGCTAAGAAAGATATGACACCAGGAATGATCGGCAAAGCGAATAGTATCCCTGGCAGATGTTAGCAGTTCCGAAACTGAAGAAGAGTGATCTCAGACTGATGGTGGACCCTGATGCAGAGCAGAAAGTCAAAGACCAATCCTAGTATTAGCTGAGGAATTCAGCTCACCAGAAGTTTTTTTTTTTTTTTTAGTTATTGGCGCATCGGCTTCTGTGGCCATAATGCACCTCCCAAGGTTTTTGCAGTACTTTGATCCAAGCCTGAGGCGGGATTCGAACCCGCGACCTTTGGGTTGTCAGGCAGGCACTTTACCCACCTGGCCAGCCCGGTCGGCCCAGAAGTAAGTGCTTAACAGCATATGTACCATTAGGTAGTACAAAAGACTGTAGCTAAAGATAGATAATGGTTAAAGAGAATTCTTTTGGGATACATGTAGTTAATTCAATACTTATTCTATAGATAAGTGCAGAAATGTCATGAGGATTGATTAATAAGACAGTAGTTCATAGTTACGTTTCATCTGCCTAACTTTAATGAATGTAGAATAAAGACCTTTTGGAAGGGTTAATCAATACAGCTGTCAGAGTTGTATGTTAACAGGAATAACGTCCCAAAAGTAGAGGAGTGGCGCTGCTAGCCACAGATAGCAGAGATTTATTTATCTATTTATTTTCCTTGAAAATCCTAAGGTGAACAGAACTATTACAATTTAAATGGTAGCTTTATTAATGTTAAGGTGAGACTGATCTAGAGAAACTTATCAGTTGGACAGTTAGCCTAAGAAGAAGAGAATTGTATTAGCGAAGGATTAAAGGAAAGATAGGTGTAATAACTGTAGAAATAAATGTGATTGTTTTAATGAACTTTAATTAAAAAATATATATTTATAAACGCAAGAGAGTGATACTGGCCCAATGGCAATAAGATGTATAGAAGAGCCTAATAACCAGAATCATAGTCCATGCCACGTACTAATATCAAGTGAATAATGTGTAATTATTTGCTAGATTTTTTTTTATTTGTAAATATATATAATAAACTAATTGTATTTAACTTAATGCAAATGGTGTTTGGTCATTTCTGAACACACAGCAAAACCCAAAGGAGGAGTGCACTAATATAGAAACTTCCTCAGAACCGGAATTCTTCTGTGAGATACACACAAGTCAGATGAAAAGTGGTGTATAGTAAGAATATAAATAATAATAAATGAGAAAGGGGATTTTTAAGATAAGGGAGCTTAATAGTAAATAAAGAAATATAGAAACTAGTAATAAATATATAAACCATCCCATCCCCACAACTGAAATCTTTGTTCCTGCTGCAAGTGTATTCCACTGCTATAACCTAGAACCTAACAGTTCAGCTTGTTCTTTTGGAAAATTTAAGTCTCAAACCAAATCATTCAACTCGCCTTGTTTGATTAAGTGTACCTCAACTACCTGAACTTACTGGCTGATAGTCGACATCTTGTGAAGTGAAGGCTTCCAGGGAATCCTCAACTTGAACTTGATTACTATTATCTTCCCCACTACCGTTATCCTAAGTTTTTTTTTTTTGTGTGGGGGGGGGGACTTCTACTGGAAAATCGTCACTGTATGGAACGGGCCAAATTGCAGAAGGTATATATGGATATATTTCATGTCTTTTTCGTGATTTTTGTGTTAGCAATCATTAATGTGGTTAGATGGTTCTCGTCAAGCCATAGGGATTGCAAAAGGTAACGTTTTGAGTTTGCAATGTAACCACTTCCTAAGGTTTGTCAACAGGTAATACAACAATTGTGAGGTGCCCAAGGTTTGTCTTGATCACCAATTTTATATCCAAAATAAAAAGAATACAAAAGTTTTGTAATGTCATAGATACTTTTCCTCAAAGTCTTTGGGGTAGACCGTCCACAAACATAACAATACCTGTTACACTGGATGACTGTTACACTTCCTATGTGTCTGCTTATTTATTCATTGTAGCACTAATTGAATTTCTGAAAACGTAAATTCGGTTTTGAACACTACAATATAAAAACACAAATTCAATTTTTATCACTACACAGTACACAGACTGTGGCAACTTACTAGTTCTACTTGTGTGAAAACACTGAAAGAAAAAATATTTGCGAATTGGCAGGTAGAACCGGAAATTATTTTACTGCTACTGCAAGGGCTGCAGGCCGCACCCTCCTATTCTTGAGGGGCTGTTTATGTTTGGAGGATAGATTTACAACCCTGAGAACATGTCATGATCAGTTAATACTTGAAAAACCTTGGCACAACCCACAAAAATCTTCACGAAAAATGCGAAGTGTTGCATCGGAATTTTAACCTAAGAACCATAGGCAGAAGTCTGATTATGTTTATCACAAGAAAATCCGAGCCAAGAATCAATTTCTAAAATTAAGAGAATTAGCTTATATGCATTAAAATAAATCAGTATGTCATACGTTACTGGCTGGATTATGCAAAATTGGCATATTTTGGTAAAACATAACTCCCTCTACATTTAATAACTGTGACGTGATGTGAAACTATCATGGTGATTTTCGAAATCTACGCATAAAAATTGGTTAAAAACGGCATTTAAGTTCTTGGAGGTAAAAACTGTGTTGGCTAGTGTAATCGAAAGGACATCATGGGCTTTCCATGCCACCTGTTGATATTTCTCAGAGAAGTTCATGTCCAACATTGTAAATCTCAAATCTTTCTTCTTAGTTCAACACCACCAAATGTGTAAGTTACTTGGGGAGGGGGGGGGTTGCTATTCTCCAAGTGTTAAGACCTTACTTGCATTCTGATGCATTAAAACTTGTCTGCCACTTTTCTGACCATCCTGTTTGTTTGTTATTTGGATTTTAGGAGCATTAGCAACTAAGGCCATATTGCTCCGGGAATATGCGGTGGTCATTCCCTGACTTTTCCACATCCTCCGTATTTGGTGGGCACGGGCTCGAACCCAGTCTAATCAAGAAGCGTGTGCTACGCACTGCTGCTCCTGCCCACCTGGCTACGGAGGCGCCCTGACCATCCCTAAAAGTCTATCTGTCCTCCTGAAGAAATGCTGAGCTTGACATGTCTGATAATCAATGTCATTTAAGAAAAATCAAAAACAAGAATGGTTCCTGTACTAGTCCTTGGGGAACCCCCTTAAGTTAGCCCAATCTAAAGAGTAACCATTAATCACAAGACTCTGCCTTTACCCCAGCTACCGTGCAATCCATATAAGGATTTTTCCTGTGAAAAATCCTTAAATTTCCGACATATTCCAGCTTATATAGTAAGCTCTCGTGTTGGAATGAGTCAAATACTTTGCCGAAATCAAAGTAAATAAACCAATGTCAAAATTATTTCTTTCATCCAACTCATGAGTGACTGTCAAAATAGCTAACCAAGTTAGTTAAACGTTATTTTCCCTTTACAAAACCAGTCTGTCTTGTTTAGAATTAAATTTATATCTAAATAACCCTGTAATGCACTCCAGATCCTTCCCTCCATGATTTTCCCCACCACTGAAGTCAAACTAACCAGTCGGTAGTTATCCACTTCTCTTAGAATCACCTGTGTGTTGGTGATACACTGGCACTTTTCCAATCCAAGAAAATCTCTGGTTCCCTCTATTCTGAGTCCAGAGATACCCTAATAATTTTGCTTTCCTTTAACAGCAGATATTTGCTTATTCTTTCTTACACACATTTTTTGTCAAATCAGCAGATGAAAGAAATGCAATGTTTCTGGGTCTGTGCACCTTAACTGGAAAACCTACACTAAGTTATAGATTATTAGGAATATTAACATTCTCCAGTTATAAAAGGGAGGGACAAAGTCATCTTTTATTTGTTCTTACTTTGGAATACGAGAACTTTTTCATGGTCTATCTACTTTATAGGATGCTGGCTATTGTTTACAAAAAAAACCCCTTCCCATTTCACTGATCCATTCGTTCCAAATGTTTGTATAGTTCCGCCTTGAAATTATTTAAATTTAATTAATGATGTTGAAATTTCACAAGTTTATTTAATGAAAAAACTTTTGAAATGAAACAAGGCCAACAAGGCTCCTGGGGTTGATAGAATTTACCCTATAATATTAGGGTGGAAAGTGAGTAGTGCATTGAGCCATTGAGGCTAATTATGAAAGCATCAATGGACTCAGGAGTGATTCCGTTGGATTGGAAAAGTGCCAATGTATCTCCAATACATAAGGGTGGTCCTAAGAGCGAAGTGGGAAATTATCAGCTGGTTAGTCTAACTTCAGTAGTAGGGAAAATCATGGAGACTATGATCAAGGGTGGAATTCTGAAGGATACTTGGCATGGTTTTGTAAAGGGAAAAAAATCACATTTAACTAATCTGGTTAGCTATTTTGACAGGGTCACTCAAGAGCCTAGGAAATAATTTCGACGTTGTTTATTTGGATTTCAGCAAAGCATTTGACTCAGTCCCACATGAGTGGTTACTTTATAAGCTGGAAAAGGTTGGAATCACAGGGAAAATCCTTAGATGGCTTCAGGACAGGAGGCAGACGGTTGTGATAAATGGTTATTCTTCAGATTGGGTTGATGTAAGAAGTGGGGTTCTCCAAGGATCAGTATTAGGACCATTGTTGTTTTTGATTTTCATAAATGACAACGATGAAGGGACAGAGGGTGTGATGTCTAAATTTGCAGATGACCTAAAGATTGGTAGAGTTGCTAACGATTGCTGCCAAGCAGAGCTTCTTCAGAATGACCTAGATAGAGTTCAGAGATGGTCAGAAAAATGGCAGCTATGTTTTAATCCAGCAGAGTGTAAGGTATTGCACCTGAGGAACAGTAATCCCAAAATAACTTATACACTTGGAGGAGTTGAACTAAAGCCAGTAGTGGAGGATAGGGACCTGGGTATTACGATACAGTCAGATATAAAGTTCTCTGAGTATCATAGACTGGTTGCAAGAAGGGCCCATGGTGTTTTATCGAACAATCACTAGTAGAGATAAGGACATCATAATCCCATTATATAAGGCTATTGTTATACTGGCAGCCTTATGCCTGCTTACTTGAAATATTGTG